>NC_092268.1:8759465-8921965 GCF_036320965.1 Panulirus ornatus
GGTCCAGGTCCCTCACTGTGGCTTCAGGAGGGAGGAGGCGTGGTCCAGGTCCCTCACTGTGGCTTCAGGAGGGAGGAGGCGTGGTCCAGGCCCCTCACTGTGGCTTTAGGAGGGAGGAGGCCTGGTCCAGGTCCCTCACTGTGGCTTCAGGAGGGAGGAGGCGTGGTCCAGGCCCCTCACTGTGGCTTCAGGAGGGAGGAGGCGTGGCCCAGGTCCTTCACTTGTGGCTTCAGGAGGAAGGACTTCCCCCCCCCCCATAACTCCTGCAGGAGTGGAGGAGGAAGGACGTAACTCAAAGGCTTGTGTGACTGGACTGGTGAAGAAGGCGCTGACGGTGCATCACGGCGCCTGTGTGTGTGTGTGTGTATGTGCTGACGTCCCCAGTGTTGTGTCTCACGCCAACACCACCGACCCCAAGGGCGGTGGGTTAGGGGCCCTGCGCACACGATCCATGGTATGTAATGGTTTAATGACCCACATGAAGAATTGGCTTGGGTAATGGTTTAATGAAGAATTGGCTTGGGTAATGGTTTAATGAAGAATTGGCTTGGGTTCTGGTTTAATGACCCACATGAAGAATTGGCTTGGGTAATGGTTTAATGAAGAATTGGCTTGGGTAATGGTTTAATGAAGAATTGGCTTGGGTAATGGTTTAATGAAGAATTGGCTTGGGTAATGGTTTAATGAAGAATTGGCTTGGGTAATGGTTTAATGAAGAATTGGCTTGGGTTCTGGTTTAATGACCCACATGAAGAATTGGCTTGGGTAAAGGTTTAATGAAGAATTGGCTTGGGTAATGGTTTAATGAAGAATTGGCTTGGGTAATGGTTTAATGAAGAATTGGCTTGGGTAATGGTTTAATGAAGAATTGGCTTGGGTAATGGTTTAATGAAGAATTGGCTTGGGTAATGGTTTAATGAAGAATTGGCTTGGGTTCTGGTTTAATGAAGAATTGGCTTGGGTTCTGGTTTAATGAAGAATTGGCTTGGGTAATGGTTTAATGAAGAATTGGCTTGGGTAATGGTTTAATGAAGAATTGGCTTGGGTAATGGTTTAATGAAGAATTGGCTTGGGTAATGGTTTAATGAAGAATTGGCTTGGGTTCTGGTTTAATGACCCACATGAAGAATTGGCTTGGGTAATGGTTTAATGAAGAATTGGCTTGGGTAATGGTTTAATGAAGAATTGGCTTGGGTAATGGTTTAATGAAGAATTGGCTTGGGTAATGGTTTAATGAAGAATTGGCTTGGGTAATGGTTTAATGAAGAATTGGCTTGGGTAATGGTTTAATGAAGAATTGGCTTGGGTAATGGTTTAATGAAGAATTGGCTTGGGTAATGGTTTAATGAAGAATTGGCTTGGGTTCTGGTTTAATGAAGAATTGGCTTGGGTTCTGGTTTAATGAAGAATTGGCTTGGGTAATGGTTTAATGAAGAATTGGCTTGGGTAATGGTTTAATGAAGAATTGGCTTGGGTAATGGTTTAATGACCCACATGAAGAGTCGTTTACTGGGTTCCATGACTGACATATAAATCTGTTGCGTCTATGATCCTTTTTTTATTGGGATTTGAACCCATTGCCTCCCTGATCCTTAAAAAAAAGGAATTTGAACCCATTGCCTCCCTGATCCTTAAAAAAAAAAAGGAATTTGAACCCATTGCCTCCCTGATCCTTAAAAAAAGGATTTGAACCCATTGCCTCCCTGATCCTTAAAAAAAAGGAATTTGAACCATTGCCTCCCTGATCCTTAAAAAAAAAGGAATTTGAACCCATTGCCTCCCTGATCCTTAAAAAAAAAAGGAATTTGAACCCATTGCCTCCCTGATCCTTAAAAAAAAGGGATTTGAACCCATTGCCTCCCTGATCCTTAAAAAAAAAGGAATTTGAACCCATTGCCTCCCTGATCCTTAAAAAAAAGGAATTTGAACCCATTGCCTCCCTGATCCTTAAAAAAAAGGAATTTGAACCCATTGCCTCCCTGATCCTTAAAAAAAAAGGAATTTGAACCCATTGCCTCCCTGATCCTTAAAAAAAAGGAATTTGAACCCATTGCCTCCCTGATCCTTAAAAAAAAGGAATTTGAACCCATTGCCTCCCTGATCCTTAAAAAAAGGAATTTGAACCCATTCCCTCCTGATCCTTAAAAAAAAAGGAATTTGAACCCATTGCCTCCCTGATCCTTAAAAAAAGGAATTTGAACCCATTGCCTCCCTGATCCTTAAAAAAAAGGAATTTGAACCCATTGCCTCCCTGATCCTTAAAAAAAAAGGAATTTGAACCCATTGCCTCCCTGATCCTTAAAAAAAAAGGAATTTGAACCCATTCCCTCCCTGATCCTTAAAAAAAAAGGAATTTGAACCCATTCCCTCCCTGATCCTTAAAAAAAGGAATTTGAACCCATTGCCTCCCTGATCCTTAAAAAAAAAGGAATTTGAACCCATTGCCTTCCTGATCCTTAAAAAAAAAGGAATTTGAACCCATTCCCTCCCTGATCCTTAAAAAAAAGGAATTTGAACCCATTCCCTCCCTGATCCTTAAAAAAAAAGGAATTTGAACCCATTCCCTCCCTGATCCTTAAAAAAAAAGGAATTTGAACCCATTGCCTCCCTGATCCTTAAAAAAAAGGAATTTGAACCCATTGCCTCCCTGATCCTTAAAAAAAAAGGAATTTGAACCCATTGCCTCCTGATCCTTAAAAAAAAAGGAATTTGAACCCATTGCCTTCCTGATCCTTAAAAAAAAAGGAATTTGAACCCATTCCCTCCCTGATCCTTAAAAAAAAGGAATTTGAACCCATTCCCTCCCTGATCCTTAAAAAAAAGGAATTTGAACCCATTGCCTCCCTGATCCTTAAAAAAAAAGGAATTCGAACCCATTCCCTCCCTGATCCTTAAAAAAAAAAGGAATTTGAACCCATTGCCTCCCTGATCCTTAAAAAAAAAGGAATTTGAACCCATTGCCTCCCTGATCCTTAAAAAAAAAGGAATTTGAACCCATTGCCTCCCTGATCCTTAAAAAAAAAGGAATTTGAACCCATTGCCTCCCTGATCCTTAAAAAAAAAAGGAATTTGAACCCATTGCCTCCCTGATCCTTAAAAAAAAAAGGAATTTGAACCCATTGCCTCCCTGATCCTTAAAAAAAAAGGAATTCGAACCCATTCCCTCCCTGATCCTTAAAAAAAAAGGAATTTGAACCCATTGCCTCCCTGATCCTTAAAAAAAAAAGGAATTTGAACCCATTGCCTCCCTGATCCTTAAAAAAAAAGGAATTTGAACCCATTGCCTCCCTGATCCTTAAAAAAAAAAGGAATTTTGAACCCATTGCCTCCCTGATCCTTAAAAAAAAAAGGAATTTGAACCCATTGCCTCCCTGATCCTTAAAAAAAAAGGGATTTGAACCCATTGCCTCCCTGATCCTTAAAAAAAAGGAATTTGAACCCATTGCCTCCCTGATCCTTAAAAAAAGGAATTTGAACCCATTCCCTCCCTGATCCTTAAAAAAAAGGAATTTGAACCCATTGCCTCCCTGATCCTTAAAAAAAAGGGATTTGAACCCATTCCTCCCTGATCCTTAAAAAAAAGGAATTTGAACCCATTGCCTCCCTGATCCTTAAAAAAAAAGGAATTTGAACCCATTGCCTCCCTGATCCTTAAAAAAAAGGAATTTGAACCCATTGCCTCCCTGATCCTTAAAAAAAGGAATTTGAAACCCATTGCCTCCCTGATCCTTAAAAAAAAGGAATTTGAACCCATTGCCTCCCTGATCCTTAAAAAAAAGGAATTTGAACCCATTGCCTCCCTGATCCTTAAAAAAAAGGAATTTGAACCCATTGCGTCAAAGATGATAGTCGATAGTGAACCATAGTTTAGATGAGAATAAAGATAGACAGATAGATAGATAGATGAAGAAAGGATGAAGATAGATAGATAGATGAAGAAATGGTGAAGATAGATAGATAGATAGATGAAGAAAGGGTGAAGATAGATAGATAGATGAAGAAAGGGTGAAGATAGATAGATAGATGAAGAAATGGTGAAGATAGATAGATAGATGAAGAAAGGGTGAAGATAGATAGATGGATGAAGAAAGGGTGAAGATAGATAGATAGATGAAGAAAGGGTGAAGATAGATAGATGGATGAAGAAAGGGTGAAGATAGATAGATAGATGAAGAAAGGGTGAAGATAGATAGATAAATGAAGAAAGGGTGAAGATAGATAGATGGATGAAGAAAGGGTGAAGATAGATAGATAGATAGATGAAGAAAGGGTGAAGATAGATAGATAGATGAAGAAAGGGTGAAGATAGATAGATGGATGAAGAAAGGGTGAAGATAGATAGTTAGATAGATGAAGAAAGGGTGAAGATAGATAGATAAATGAAGAAAGGGTAAAGATAGATAGATAGATAGATGAAGAAAGGGCGATAGAGTTTTTACCCCTTAAATCTTGACGAACAGTTGAAATATAGTGAAGCTAACTCGAGCATTAATTCGAACCCTTCCACCAGAGGTTTGTCGAAGACCAGATGGGGGTCTACTGTCATAGAAGACCCTCCCATGAACATTATCTCGAACCCTTGTATACCAGAGGTTTGTCGAAGACCAGATGGGGTCTACTGTCATAGAAGACCCTCCCATGAACATTATCTCGAACCCTTCCACCAGAGGTTTGTCGAAGACCAGATGGGGTCTACTGTCATAGAAGACCCTCCCATGAACATTATCTCGAACCCTTGTATACCAGAGGTTTGTCGAAGACCAGATGGGGTCTACTGTCATAGAAGACCCTCCCATGAACATTATCTCGAACCCTTGTATACCAGAGGTTTGTCGAAGACCAGATGGGGGTCTACTGTCATAGAAGACCCTCCCATGGAACAGAGGACTGGTGGCTGCTGAGGGACCTGTTTGACGAAGCGAAACACCAGGAAACATCGTCTGGGAAGGGCCATGTCAGAGGGCCGGGGCCTTTAAGAACAGATCAGCTGGTGTGGTGGTTTACCGATGGGGGGGGGGGGGGGGCGGATGTCCACTCAGACCGCTCATTGAAACAGGCAGTTTCGTGTGGTCGTGTGTTTCCCTCACCCCCATAGTGAAGATGTGTCGTGGCGATTCCATTGCGAGACATCTTCACTATTGCCCAACGCCGAAACTTGTGTTTCAAGTCCCTTTTCTGGTAAGTTCTTGGCACCGTGGTCCGTTTTCTAACTTGACCCCGTGGTCTGAGCATCGTCGGCAGACACTATGGTCTGAAGCCATCATCCCTTGTGGCCAGGTTGGTCCCACTATGGTCTAAAGCCGTCATCCCTTGTGGCCAGGTTGGTCCCACTATGGTCTGAAGCCGTCATCCCTTGTGGCCAGGTTGGTCCCACTATGGCCTGAAGCCATCATCCCTTGTGGCCAGGTTGGTCCCACTATGGTCTGAAGCCGTCATCCCTTGTGGCCAGGTTGGTCCCACCATGGTCTGAAGCCGTCATCCCTTCGTGGCCTGGTTGGTCCACCATGGTCTGAAGCCTGGTGTGGTCCGCGGTGGCCTCTGCCAGAGTGAACTGATGTTTCCCCTCCAGGTCTGTCTCAAGTTCTGAGAGAGGTCTGCCTCTCTCTCTCTCTCTCTCTCTCTCTCTCTCTCTCTCTCTCTCTCTCTCTCTCTCTCTCTCTCCCTCTCCCTCTCCCTCTCTCCCTCTCTCTCTCGCCCGATCTATATAGTCTTGCATTATCCCGCCTCTCCCACTCTCATCACCCCTCTCCCAGCTGTCACTCTCCCAGCCCTCTCTCTCTCACTCTCTCTCACCACTCTCACCCTGCCATCGCCAGTGCCGGGGCTGTAAATGGAAATTATAAGATCTGTGGAGAAAAAAAAGGAAACTAGACATTACACATTTGCTAGCCTTCTGTTGCCCCGGTGTGTGTTGTGGTGTAGGTAATAGGGAGAGAGAGGGATACACAACCAGCCCGTTCTCTGGTTCAGAAACCGTGGTAATTTTATGGCTTCGTAAGTCGCCATTGTGTGTTATGTTCATCGTGTCTCTCTAACCTACCCGCTGTTTGAACCGAAATATGATCGCCGGCATCCACTGCATGGGATCTAGTAAAGTATACTTGTCGGTTTTCGCATTGCCTGGAAGCGATAGATTGAAGTCTGTTATCTGGCCTGGAAGAGATAGTTTGAAGTCGTCTTTTGTCTCTGGGTCCTCTAATAGCTTTGGTCTTCGGAAGACCTCCCCGAAGACCTTACGAAGTACACACCCAGGACCTCTGGACTCCATAAACCCAGCGCCTCAGCTTACCCCCATGTCTGGAAACAGAAGCTCCCTACGAGGCGCTACACATCTTCGGCGGGAGACGAGAGTCTCGGACGCCAACCATCGGTCTGTTGTTGTCCTACGCCAGTTCAGTCCCTCTTGGCAGGGGGGGGGGGGGACGACACCCGCTCCAGGAGGAACTGGAAGCCTGGAAGGACCCCAACCAGTCGTGGTCCTCCTCCTCCTGCAGAAGGGGTGTCCATGGAGAGACACTGGAGGGCTAGGTCGTCTCGTCCAAGTCGTGGTGGACGAGAGTTTCAGTTAGATGATTAGTGAGGGGGGAGACACACAGACAGCTGGTTGGCCAAGGGCGTCCCTCAGTTAGCTGATTGGGAGAGACACACAGACAGCTGGTTGGCCAAGGGCGTCCCTCAGTTAGCTGATTGGGGGAGAGAGACACAGACAGCTGGTTGGCCAAGGGCGTCCCTCAGTTAGCTGATTGGGAGAGAGACACAGACAGCTGGTTGGCCAAGGGCGTCCCTCAGTTAGCTGATTGGGGGAGAGAGACACAGACAGCTGGTTGGCCAAGGACGTCCTTCAGTTAGCTGATTGGGGGAGAGACACACAGACAGCTGGTTGGCCAAGGACGTCCTTCAGTTAGCTGATTGGGGGAGAGAGACACAGACAGCTGGTTGGCCAAGGGCGTCCCTCAGTTAGCTGATTGGGGGAGAGAGACACAGACAGCTGGTTGGCCAAGGGCGTCCCTCAGTTAGCTGATTGGGGGAGAGAGACACAGACAGCTGGTTGGCCAAGGGCGTCCCTCAGTTAGCTGATTGGGGGAGAGAGACACAGACAGCTGGTTGGCCAAGGGCGTCCCTCAGTTAGCTGATTGGGGGAGAGAGACACAGACAACTGGTTGGCCAAGGGCGTCCCTCAGTTAGCTGATTGGGGGAGAGAGACACAGACAGCTGGTTGGCCAAGGGCGTCCCTCAGGTTCATGATGGTCTTGGCCAAGGCCTGGGGGAGAGTAAGCCCCGGGGGGAAGGGGAGAGGGGTTGATTGGGGGGGGGAGGGTATTTCATGAACCACTTGTGTGTGTGTGGGGTGTAGTAAACCGGGATGGGTGTGTTCGTTCGAGCGAGTACATTGGTTCGAATCCTGGTTGAGGCAGTCGGTCCACAGTCAGTCCAGCTGTTCGTCCTCCCTTATGGGGATGGGATGGGATGGTCTATCACTTGGCTAGTGGTTTAGGATGGCTGCGTGGAGGGAGAGAGAGAGAGAGAGAGAGAGAGAGAGAGAGAGAGAGAGAGAGAGACGTTAATGAGATGGCCTTGATTGAGAGAAAGATGTGCGAGCTTGTTCACTGTGGCATTACGCGGGAGACTTGTGAAGTCTTACAGCCCTGTGAGGTGCTGCTGACGAAGGAGTGAGGCGCTGCTGACGAAGGAGTGAGGTGCTGTTGACGAAGGAGTGAGGCGCTGCTGACGAAGGAGTGAGTCGCTGCTGACGAAGGAGTGAGTCGCTGCTGACGAAGGAGTGAGTTGCCGCTGCTGCTGACGAAGCTGGTGGAGGGGGGAGGGTAGCGCGGCTCACACCCCAAAATAGGAGGGAAGAACTCCGTTGCCCCGTCTTAGCGGAAGGGCCATTGTGGCTTGGTTGAGGTTTAATCTAGTTATGAATCCATCTGGCGGCTTTTGAAGGGCTGTGGTAGACTAAGGTGGCTGGGGCTGGCCAAGCCAGGTGGTGCTGAGGTGGGGACAGACGAGGGTGAGGTGACTGTTAAACCAGCTGAGCCGACTCTCCACTGGTGAGGTGCATGAGGGAGGGAGGGAGGGAAGGAAAGGAAGGAGTCGCTGTATTGAGGTAGGGAGGGAAGGAAGGAGTCGCTGTATTGATGTAGGGAAGGAAGGAGTCGCGGTATTGAGGTAGGGAGGGAAGGAAGGAGTCGCTGTATTGAGGTAGGGAGGGAAGGAAGGAGTCGCTGTATTGAGGTAGGGAGGGAAGGAAGGAGTCGCTGTATTGATGTAGGGAGGGAATGAGTCGCTGTATCGAGGTAGGGAGGGAAGGAGTCGCTGTATCGAGGTAGGGAGGGAAGGAAGGAGTCGCTGTATTGAGGTAGGGAGGGAAGGAGTGGCTTTATATACACCGCTCGAACTCCCTCAGTTCCCTCCCCATACCAGTGGCTCATGGCGTTACCAGTCGTGTGATAAGAGAACATAACCAGTTCCCTCCTTCTGTGTATGTCATTATCTCTATACACCGTACAGGGAGGGTGTGTATGTGTGTATGTAACTGTATGTATGTTGGAAAGGATCACAATTTTGCGCGTGATCAAGTATATTCCTATGAGTCCACGGGGGGAAAATGAAACACGAAAAGACCCCAAGTGCACTTTCGTGTCATAATCACATCATCATCAGGGGAGACACAAGAGAGAAATATAACAGTCAGTTGATATACATCGAAGAGACGAAGCTAGGACGCCATTTGGTAAACATGTGATTGTCCAAAACATGTATGTATGTATGTGTTGATGTGTTGTATATATATATGTGTACTTTCGTCATCTGTTGTGGCCGGAAGGCGCACAAGTGTTGTGTATGTATGTGTTATATATATGTGTGTACTTTCGTCATCTGTTGTGGCCGGAAGGCGCACAAGTGTTGTGTATGTATGTGTTGTATATATGTGTGTACTTTCGTCATGTGTTGTGGCCGGAAGGCGCACAAGTGTTGTTGTTATTGATATTTATGTGGTTTTGGCACTGTCGTAATTGTGGTTGACCCATCTAGTGTCAACAAAGATCACAGATGGAAGATTTGCGTGCCTTTGTGTACGCCAGAGTTGTTGTGTGTTGTGAAGCCGAAGGATGTCTGCTGGAACTGTGAAACCCACAGGGGCGTCGAGGCCTGGAACACTTGTCTGCAGGAGGGCGTCGGGGCCTGGAACACTCGTCTGCAGGAGGGCGTCGAGGCCTGGAACAGTCGTCTGCAGGAGGGCGTCGAGGCCTGGAACACTTGTCTGCAGGAGGGCGTCGGGGCTTGGAACACTTGTCTGCAGGAGGGCGTCGGGGCCTGGAACACTTGTCTGCAGGAGGGCGTCGAGGCCTGGAACACTCGTCTGCAGGAGGGCGTCGGGGCCTGGAACACTTGTCTGCAGGAGGGCGTCGGGGCTTGGAACACTTGTCTGCAGGAGGGAGTCGAGGCCTGGAACACTCTTCTGCAGGAGGGCGTCGGGCCTGGAACACTTGTCTGCAGGAGGGCGTCGGGGCTTGGAACACTCGTCTGCAGGAGGGAGTCGAGGCCTGGAACACTCTTCTGCAGGAGGGCGTCGGGCCTGGAACACTTGTCTGCAGGAGGGCGTCGGGGCCTGGAACACTTGTCTGCAGGAGGGCGTCGGGGCCTGGAACACTCTTCTGCAGGAGGGCGTCGGGGCCTGGAACACTTGTCTGCAGGAGGGCGTCGGGGCCTGGAACAGTCGTCTGCAGGAGGGCATCGGGGCCTGGAACAGTCGTCTGCAGGAGGGCGTCGGGCCTGGAACACCTCGCAATCTGGACTCCGGTGTTTTCCCAGGATGTTGCCAGTAATAGACTGCAGAACCAACCAAGCAAAGAGTTCGGTGGGATTCAATGCTTGGTCGAAGTGGACGTGTTTAATGAGCTGTTTTATCTTGGGGGGAAGGCCATGAAATCTCCCAGCCTTCACTTTCTCCTGGCTTACACTTGGAAAAACGCCTGTTGCTGGAAAGTGAAGATCCCCTGCCGTCTTGATCCAGTGTTTTTGGACAAAGTTCTTTCCAGAGGGCTGAGTTCGACGTGCAGTGGCGCGAGTGTAGCATCTTGGATTGGTTGACCAGAGTTGGGTGGTACGAAACAGTGTGTGACCCGGGTTGTAATGCTATCTATGGGCCACTCTCGTGAGGTATGAAGTTGGGCACATCTGCCCAGTCTGTCCCCTACAGGTCATGGAGACTTTGTGTGTGTGTGTATATACCCACCTCGAAGACTTAGGTTGAGGCTAATTTACCTTAAGATCTCTCACAGTTGAACGACTCATGGTTCCTTGTGGTTGAGAGTGGATGGCAAACGCCCCAGTCCTGTTTCGGGGGATCTCCTCCTCCTTCTTCCCCCGTATTTCGACTGTGAGTGTGTGGTATGGGAACACTTGTTGGCCTTGTTACGAAGGCCCGGGTCTGTGGCTGCCACCCGACCAATCAATGAGAAGTCGCCATTCTGGAGAGAGTCATACTTCGAACCCATTGATTCTGCCAGGTCAGCCATGGTTGCTGCAGTAGAGAAGCGAGAAAAGGAAAAGTGTTTTTTCGGGGGATTTTTCTCTCGTCGTCTCTGTAGCAGAAGGAGGCCTGGGTCTCCGATGGTCAACAGACGTGTCTCACGAAGGCGCGAACCAAAGAGCTGAGCAAGAGACTCCCTGGACAGGGTTCGAGTCTTGTGTCAGGTCTTTGAACTCAGTTTGGATCTCAGTTTGAACTCAGTGGCTAATGGTTGATCTTCCCTCGGTCGCATCTCCAGCCTCGGATTCGAACGAAGATTCCATGTTGACATCAAGGGAGCAGGAACACCTGGGCCATGGAAGATTGGCTTCATCGCTAATGGAACACACCTGGATCATGGAAGATTGGCTTCATCGCTCATGGAACACACCTGGATCATGGAAGATTGGCTTTATCGCTAATGGAACACACCTGGATCATGGAAGATTGGCTTTATCGCTCATGGAACACACCTGGATCATGGAAGATTGGCTTCATCGCTCATGGAACACACCTGGATCATGGAAGATTGGCTTTATCGCTAATGGAACACACCTGGATCATGGAAGATTGGCTTCATCGCTCATGGAACACACCTGGATCATGGAAGATTGGCTTTATCGCTAATGGAACACACCTGGATCATGGAAGATTGGCTTTATCGCTCATGGAACACACCTGGATCATGGAAGATTGGCTTCATCGCTCATGGAACACACCTGGATCATGGAAGATTGGCTTTATCGCTCATGGAACACACCTGGATCATGGAAGATTGGCTTCATCGCTCATGGAACACACCTGGATCATGGAAGATTGGCTTTATCGCTAATGGAACACACCTGGATCATGGAAGATTGGCTTTATCGCTAATGGAACACACCTGGATCATGGAAGATTGGCTTCATCGCTAATGGAACACACCTGGATCATGGAAGATTGGCTTCATCGCTCATGGAACACACCTGGATCATGGAAGATTGGCTTCATCGCTCATGGAACACACCTGGATCATGGAAGATTGGCTTTATCGCTAATGGAACACACCTGGATCATGGAAGATTGGCTTCATCGCTCATGGAACACACCTGGATCATGGAAGATTGGCTTCATCGCTCATGGAACACACCTGGTCATGGAGATTGCTTATCGCTATGAACACCTGGATCATGGAAGATTGGCTTTATCGCTAATGGAACACACCTGGATCATGGAAGATTGGCTTTATCGCTCATGGAACACACCTGGATCATGGAAGATTGGCTTTATCGCTAATGGAACACACCTGGATCATGGAAGATTGGCTTTATCGCTAATGGAACACACCTGGATCATGGAAGATTGGCTTCATCGCTCATGGAACACACCTGGATCATGGAAGATTGGCTTTATCGCTAATGGAACACACCTGGATCATGGAAGATTGGCTTTATCGCTAATGGAACTCATCTGGATCATGGAAGATTGGCTTTATCGCTAATGGAACACACCTGGATCATGAACATGTAATGTTTATTCTTTGCGTTGGATGCAGGTCTGCCATGTCGAAATGGCAGTCTCTGTGGTATATGACCTTTCTCTTCCCAACACCGAGTGGCATAGAATTGGTTTTTGTGCCTCCAGATTCGTAGATGGTGAACCCACTTGTTTGCCAGCAGACCTGAGGGGCAAATGGCGTTATCTTGGTGGCCTAATTGTACTCCAAAGTAAGGTTGATATGCTGTCTTCACAATATGTATGTATGATACTTGATCTCCAGTGTGGAGGAATTAACTTTCTGCAGATGTAAGACATTCTGTCAGGGTTGGTTCTTACACTCTCGCTTCATCGCTCGTATCAATTTGGATCTGAAATGAAGAAAAACATAGGCTATTTTTCTTTTTCAAAGTTCCCCCCGTAGCAAATTAGGACAAAAGACACCATTGAAAAAGGCCATTTCAAGTAATACCAGTCGAGACATATCAGTAATGTTTTCGAATTTAGTATGTCTAAAAAAAAACCTGACCTGTTTGAGGATAAAATGGGGTTCATTTTTGAATTCACCTTCGAAAACTTATACGAAACCAGTTGAAAAAACTTTAATCTTTGGATAAAAAAAAAGTTTTGAAATCCTAAATCAGGTAACAAAAAACTCTAACCTTTCAAAACAAAACATAAAAAAAGTTTTGAAACGCAGGCCAGTGAATTGTACATCAATAAATGAAGTGTCTATCGTCTCTAAACTGATGCTCACAGGTTCACTCTTCCTCTTTCCATATATTGATATAGAAATATTCTTGGGACGTGGAAAGGGTCGTGGGATATATATACATATATATATTCCTATGAGTCCACGGGGGGAAAATGAAACACGAAAAGTTCCCAAGTGCACTTTCGTGTCATAATCACATCATCAGGGGAGACACAAGAGAGGAATACAACAGTCAGTTGATATACATCGAAGAGACGAAGCTAGGAAGCCATTTGGTAAACATGTGGTTGTCACGCGCAAAGTTTTGATCCTTTCGAACGTATATATTATACATCTCCCTCATATATATCTCCCTCTCTTGTCTTTGGTAAGATGTTTCCCGCTGTCTTGTTCATACTCAAGAGGTCCTTCGTACCAGCTCTGTCTGACACCATATTGCGTCTCGCTTCGCTTTCCCGCCTTCTTAAAGTAATCCTTTCTTTTCCTGGAATGGGGCAAGACCCACAAGGTTTCCAGCAAGTTTCGACTCTGTGGGGGTGGTGTTGCCCCCCCCCCCCCCCCCCCCCCCGGACCGATGTGGCGCAAGTCAGTGATATACAGTTGTCTGTCACCACCACCCCAAACATATCAGCAATACGTTAGGTTTTCTTCCATTCTCCTGGAATGCCAACAAGGTCTTCCAGCGCGGGTCTTCCAGACCTGACTTTGAAGGTGCTCTCTTCTGCTGCCGCTGATCATGGAGCGCTCATGGTGTATGAGCCCCGTGTAAGCTGGTCCAGCCCCACCTCTTTCCAGGCGGCTCCCTGACTTTCCAGACTTCCATACCTGGGCTTTCCAGGACCTTTCCAACACCTTCCAGCGAGAGATCCCTGGAGACGACCTCCTCCTTTCCCCCATCGCGACCCTTCTTTCTCTTCTGGTCAGGGAGGCCTAGGATGCATGAGGCTCATATGCAAACGCGTCCACCAGCTCTTCCAGAAACCTTCCCACTTCCAGCATTCCATACAAGTGCTTTTCCAGGATATCCCCCACCCACCCCGCGCCTTGCTGCCTGGTAATACTGGAAGATTCTCAATCCTATGATGGGATGGGGGGGGGGAAATTTTCACAGAAACTCGTATGCAACTCTTCACATTTGCCCTGATCTGAGTCTGTAAACTTGGCCCTCAAGAGTTCTTCCCTGGGAAAATGGTGGAGTTGGTTGCCTTAGACTTTGGTACAGGGAAAGAAGCCATGTGAATGCAGGCGTTTTGCTCAGAGACTCACACGGGAGCTTCATTCACGAAGAATGATTTGAGTCGTTGCCTTTACGAATCATTGGTTCTTGGAAGAGAAAGAGATATAGACGTATGATTTGTGGATGTGTGTGTGTGTGTGTGGATCATGTTTTTACTGATCACAATGTTTTTACTGTAATTGGTTTGTTGCTTAACCACCCATCCCCTGACCCCCCCCCCCCCCCCTTTCTTTGTGGTTAGGTGGTGATGGTTTTGGAACTTCTTTGGAACTTCAGAGTTTGCCTGCTCGCTGTGTTGTCATTATCTGTGTTCCACAGTGTTTGTTAACTGCTTGGTTTCAATTGTTAACTGCTTGTTTTCCATTGTTAACAGCTTGTTTTCAATTGTTAACAGCTTGTTTTCAATTGGTAACAGCTTGTTTTCAATTGGTAACTGCTTGTTTTCAATTGTTAACAGCTTGTTTTCAATTGGTAACAGCTTGTTTTCAATTGGTAACAGCTTGTTTTCAATTGGTAACAGCTTGTTTTCAATTGGTAACAGCTTGTTTTCAATTGGTAACATGCTTGTTTTCAGGCAGAGAATGGGGATACTTGAGGGAGGGGAGGAGGTCTGGACAGAGATGGGGTGATGGGCACACACGCGCCCCTTCCCCCTGTGGAACGCTAAGAGCTGACGATCTCCTTTGAGAATTGTGTCTTGCGTTGGGGGAAGGGCTGGATGGGTGGGTGGGTACCATGTTGCCTTACACATACACACACACACACACATACACACACACACACACACACACACTCACACACTCACATACACACACACACACCAACACACACACACACACACACATACACACACACACTACACATACACACACACCACTGCTTCAAATCACCCACACCACATACACGCATACACCACACACACTCCACTCACACACACATCACGACCTCTGCTTCCATCAACCACACACACCACACACACGCCCACACAACTCACATACCACACACCACACACACCACAACACACTTCACACCCACCACACATATCACACACAACACACACCACACCACTTACACATACACACAGTTCACGCCGTGTGCTTTCGAAAGTCATTGTCGCCATCTGCCGCGTCATGTGGTCAAGCTGGCGTGCTTTCCACGCCCCTCTGGCTCGTCTCCATCAAGCTGGCGTGCTTTCCACGCCCCTCTGGCTTGTCTCCGTCAAGCTGGCGTGCTTTCCACGCCCCTCTGGCTTGTCTCCATCAAGCTGGCGTGCTTTCCACGCCCCTCTGGCTTGTCTCCATCAAGCTGGCGTGCTTTCCACGCCCCTCTGGCTTCGTCTCCATCAAGCTGGCGTGCTTTCCACGCCCCTCTGGCTACCATTGTCGACCTATATGGGGGGGGGGGAGGTTTCGAAGTCTCGAATCTCTTTTCATGTATAAGTCTCGGATGAGTTTCAGTATCGCCTGAAGCGCCTGGCACGGTGCTGAAGCCAGTTTCGACCCTTTTCTTGCTCTGAAGTTCTCTCGCCACAGATTGGGGGGGGGGGGGGGGTTCGCCGTATTTTTAACCCCGTCTGGTCGGGGAAGTCTGGGATTGTGGCGCACAAGAGAGCGTACTGTGTCAGGATGGTGTGGATCCGACGACGTCAATGTTCGGCGAAGTGGTCACAAACTGTGTAGCACATCAATCGTCTCGTTTACACTGCTAATTATCCTATATATATATATACGTTACCCTAGCTAGACAGATACACCTTAGTAATTTGATCTCAAGGTCTTTTCTGTTTAGGTAACTCGTTACCATAATGACCTCCCCATTTTATGACATGGCCGTCATATATCAAGGAGTGTAATTTTGATTCGAATGGATCTGCCAAGATTCGATAAAACGTCCTTCTATTTCATCTATATTCGTTTAAGAAGACGAATTACGGTCTGAAACGACTCTCTTGTCTTCCTGGCTCACCTGAGTACTGATAAAAGGCATTCCATCCACAACTTTAAGGCCATTTTTGTGTTTCCAAATGCTTAACAAGATAGAGAAATAGATATATATATTTTTTTTCGCCCCCAACTGATACAAGAACCATTGTCCCATATTGGAGCTGTTGGGTTCAGTGTGTTTTCGCCCACGACACCTCAGGAACCATGAGGGATGTGGAAACTTTCAGTAATGGTCTAACAAACCATGAATATGACCAGAATATGTCTTCAAAGTCCCTATACACGTATTGAGTCTGTGTGTGTGTTAATGGTCGAACAACCTATGAATTTGACCACAATATCTTCCAAGGCCCATAGACATACTGAGTCTGTGTGTGTGTGTGTGTGTGTGTGTGTGTGTGTGTGTGTGTGTGTGTGTGTGTGTGTGTGTGTGTGTGTGTGTGTTAGAATCAGCCTTAACTCCTGTAGAAGGCGATGAAGGTATGTCTTCCACAAGTTGGCAGCTGTCGCTTGAGGTCGACGGCCGCCCCTGATTGGCCCTGGGCCAGTTGATAAGACTTGAAAACCCGAAACACTAAGCTATACCTGGAAGCCTTTGGATGGTCCAAGTGGTGCATAGCTTCTTCCAGCTGTCACATAGCTTCCAGCTGCAGCAGCTGGACTTTTCCAGCTGTGACATAGCTTCCAAGATGAGATTCTGCTGCAATTGGACTTGAGGCTTGGTGGGTGAAGTCGTGGGTCGAACCAAGCTGTTGGAAGCCGTGGCCCACAGACCCAATTCCATGAACCTAGATGGTCAGGTACACTTTGGAGGTACTTGTCCAATACACTCGTAAACACTTCGTCTCCTGTTCCTCCTATGGTAGCATGAAGGGTGTTGAAGAGTTTTGGACCCTCGGATGTGTTAAGATCCTCTTTCCTTTGGTGCAGGCGGCACCTCTGGATTTCAGAAGTCGTCTTCTACACAAGTCTTCCATGGGTGTCGTGCTAGTATGGTGTTATTTCCGAGTGTAAGTTGGGAACCAGACCTTCAAGGATTTTTCCATTTATAGATAATGATGCTATATTATCCTTGGGGAGAGGGGAGAAAGAATACATCCCACGCATCTCCTGCGTGTCGTAGAAGGCGACTTAAGAGGAGCATGAGAGTCGGGTTGGGGGGCTGGAAATCCTCCTCTCCTGTTTTATTACTTTCCAAAAGAAGGAACAGAGGAAAGAGCCAATTGAGGATTTTTCCTCAAAGGCTCCGTCTTCTGTTCTTTGATGCTGCCATTGCTAAGGCCAGAACACAGCAAACAGGTATGAAATAGATGATGATGATACACCTAACCCGTCTGTGCTTAGGGGGGTATAGCCTCTTTAAGATTTTTGCCATTCCCAATGATATAGTTCCTTTACCACATCTATATGGGCTGTGGGAGATCTATGAACACTTTTCTGAGCATGCAATTTCTGTTGCTTTGTAAGGTGATGTGAAGCACAGCAATATTTCATTGTACGAAAGGCATAGTATTTTGAATATGATTATTTTTCTCGCGTCTTAAAATTCCGCAGGATCCATCCAGCTCACCATTTCCTTTGGGGGATGCAACAGCTGCTTTCTTGTGTTCGCTGAAGGTTAGGTCTATTAGGCAGTTTTACTCCAAAGTCTTTCACGTTATTGAACTGATATTTGACAGCGCTTGTGTGCCTCTCCGAGATCCTGTTTTGTTTGAGATTTCTTCATTTTTCTCCCCCACAAGCTGGAGTTAGAGTTTCTCTCCATTAAAGATAATGTTCTTCTCGCTGACCAGAGTTAAAAGACTTTGTTTATGTCTTCTTTATCGCCTTTTGGGGCATCTTCAGTTCATTCATTTCCTCATCTTATTCTTGTGTTATCATCTACAAGAGAAAGAGACTGTGGCTAATGTTTACTTCAAGGTCAGATTATAAGGAATGAGAAACAGGATGGGTGCAAGGTCACCTCCTTGGGGAACTCAGCAATGTTCACTCTTGAGGTGAGAGAGTGTTCACAACAACATTGTGTTGTGATCTGTCGTTTCAAAAGTTGTTTTGGTGTACCTCCGGTTGTAAGGCCTTTTCCCGTCTTTCGTATTTTCACGACCATGTTTCTCGAATGCTTTTCCAAAGTCTTTGGAAATTCAGTTGAAGTCTTGGCTTTGTGGCGACCTCCTAGGCTGCTCATGGATGGGTCTCATGGTCAGCAACGCTAATGGTTAACCACCCCTCCTCACCCACCCCAACCCCATGGGCGTTCATAACACAGAGGAGGTTTGGTGGCTCATATATCTCAGAACTGTGGGCTCTGGGTTATTGAATAATGAGTCTGTCACTGGTTTAGGTTTCCAGTCAGTCTGGAAGATTACCCTCCTCTGTTTTGAGTGGGAGTGGAGTGTGTGTCGGTGGCCAGGATTGGTGGGTTAGTGGAGTGTGTCGGTGGCCAGGATTGGTGGGTTAGTGGAGTGTGTCGGTGGCCAGGATTGGTGGGTTAGTGGAGTGTGTCGGGGGCCAGGATTGGTGGGTTAGAGGAGTGTGTCGGGGGCCAGGATTGGTGGGCTAGTGGAGTGTGTCGGGGGCCAGGATTGGTGGGTTAGTGGAGTGTGTAGGGGGCCAGGATTGGTGGGCTAGTGGAGTGTGTAGGGGGCCAGGATTGGTGGGCCAGAATGTGTCTCGGGGGCCCCCATTTTGGGGCCCTTTTGGTGAGGATGGTCGCTGGCAAAGTTGACTGCCCGTGGTTGTGTTCACAGGATGGTCGCTGGCAAAGTTGACTGCCCGTAGTTGTGTTCGCAGGATGGTCGCTGGCAAAGTTGACTGCCCGTGGTTGTGTTCGCAGGATGGTCGCTGGCAAAGTTGAGTGCCCGTGGTTGTGTTCGCTGGCTGTGGTAGGCGGCGCACTTGTGTTTACCTTTTTTAATGTCCGTTCGTCGAGCAGCGGAGGTTCCCAGGTAATATCAATTTGATGAAGGCTTTTTAATTCTCCTCTGAGGTCGGGGGGGGGGGGGGGGGGGGGGTTAATTTCGCTCTTTAGCTTTCGTTGCTTCTGTCTCACTTAGCTTTACATAGCTCGTCTGTAGCTGTGGCAACGAGCGGATGTATATAGCAGTCATAAGCATGTGGTCTCTTAAGCATGTGATCCTATAATCGTCTGCACTTTTATTATGCATGTCGGGCTTTCCCAGTCTATTAGCGTTACTGCTTTATTGAATGATTTTACAGCTTTGTGGTGTTTAGCTGTTTCTTTTTTGCGTTAGAATACTGAAATAGCTTTTGTTCAGCTTTACCCAAGACGGTGCTGTAATCATAGCTTCGATCTTAGCCTTCTCCAGAGCCGTGTTAGAAGCCATAGCTTTGAATTTAGCTTATGTTTTTAGCCTTGGGTTTGATCTAGCTTGCCTGGAAGCTACAATCCAGTGCCCCAATCCAGTTAACCTGGAAGACACAATTCAGTGCCCCAATCCAGCTTGCCTGGAAGCTACAATCCAGTGCCCCAATCCAGTTAACCTGGAAGACACAATTCAGTGCCCCAATCCAGCTTGCCTGGAAGCTACAATCCAGTGCCCCAATCCAGCTTGCCTGGAAGCCCCAATCCAGCTTGCGTGGAAGCCCCAATCCAGTTAACGTGGAAGATACAATCCAGTGCCCCAATCCAGCTTGCCTGGAAGCTACAATCCAGTGCCCCAATCCAGTTAACCTGGAAGACACAATTCAGTGCCCCAACCCAGCTTGCCTGGAAGCCCCAATCCAGTGCCTGGAAGCTACTATCCAGTGCCCCAATCCAGCTTGCCTGGAAGCCCCAATCCAGTTAACGTGGAAGATACAATCCAGTGCCCCAATCCAGCTTG
This sequence comes from Panulirus ornatus, assembly GCF_036320965.1. NCBI lineage: Eukaryota > Metazoa > Arthropoda > Malacostraca > Decapoda > Palinuridae > Panulirus > Panulirus ornatus. The sequence continues at coordinate 8,779,195 of NC_092268.1, forward strand.
CCTGGAAGCTACAATCCAGTGCCCCAATCCAGTTATAACCATGGGTAAGAACACAATTCAGTGCCCCAATCCAGCTTGCCTGGAAGCCCCAATCCAGCTTGCCTGGAAGCTACAATCCAGTGCCCCAATCCAGCTTGCCTGGAAGCCCCAATCCAGCTTGCCTGGAAGCCCCAATCCAGTTAACGTGGAAGATACAATCCAGTGCCCCAATCCAGCTTGCCTGGAAGCTACAATCCAGTGCCCCAATCCAGTTAACGTGGAAGATACAATCCAGTGCCCCAATCCAGCTTGCCTGGAAGCCCCAATCCAGTTAACCTGGAAGATACAATCCAGTGCCCCAATCCAGCTTGCCTGGAAGCCCCAATCCAGTGCCCCAATCCAGCTTGCCTGGAAGCTACAATCCAGTGCCCCAATCCAGTTAACCTGGAAGCCCCAATCCAGCTTGCCTGGAAGCCCTAATCCAGCTTGCCTGGAAGCTACAATCCAGTGCCCCAATCCAGTTAACCTGGAAGCCCCAATCCAGTGCCCCAGTCCAGCTTGCCTGGAAGCCCTAATCCAGCTTGCCTGGAAGCCCCAGTCCAGCTTGCCTGGAAGACGCAATTCAAAGCTTTGATCCCACATCCAGCGTCGGAGCTGTGGCCATGCGCTCCCCGAATCCAGCGGGTAAGTGGGTGGCGCTGGAAGGAGCAGTGCGGGCGACGTGGTATAGTGGCTCAAAGGTAATTGGTTCCTGGAAAATTGGATTGAATCCAGGCTCTTTGTGGTGAGGTGACTGGCGCGTCTTCGTCTTCGTCTTCTTCGTCGTCTTCGTCTTTCTCTTCTTCTTCGTCTTCTTCGTCTTTCTCTTCTTCTTCTTCGTCTTCTCTTCGTCTTCTTCTTCTTCTTCGTCTTCTTCTTCGTCTTCTTCTTCGTCTTCTTCTTCTTCTTCAACCTTCTCTGCTTGTGAAGAGACGCGTTTTTTTTTTGTTTTTTTTTTTTCTGTTTTCCCTTTTCCCCTGTAGGGGGGGTTGAAGAAAACGGGGGTTGGGGGAATGGCGTTGATGAGGGTGAGTTCGATAGGAGCAACGGTGTCTGTGTTCAGAGAGAGAGAGAGAGAGAGAGAGAGAGAGAGAGAGAGAGAGAGAGAGAGAGAGAGAGAGAGGTTTTGGGCGGGTGTGAGGAAAAGGGAAGGGGGGGGGGCGGCTTCGTCTTGGGGTTGAGAGGGGGGGGGGGGGTGATGGGGTTCGGAATTGGAATTGGCCCCAGAGAAACTAGTGGTGGTGGTTGAGGGGGAACGAAGGGTAGGGGTTCGAGTCCCACGGGCGAGATGGACCTGCCTTCTTCTGTCGTCAGAAATGGGAGTCGAGTCTGATAGTATATGGAGATGGGTGGTGCCAGCCACGAGATGGGGTGATGATGGGGTGGTGTTAGGAAAGCAGAGCAGGGAGGTGTGAAAATGCCATACCTATCTACTCACTTTGGCCAAAGCTCATATATCTACTCACTTTGGCCAGGCCTTACCTATCTACTCACTTTGGCCTGGCCTTACCTATCTACTCACTTTGGCCAAGGCTCATATATCTACTCACTTTGGCCAAGGCTCACATATCTACTCACTTTGGCCAAGGCTCACATATCTACTCACTTTGGCCAGGCCTTACCTATCTACTCACTTTGGCCAAGACCTTACCTATCTACTCACTTTGGCCAAGGCTCACCTATCTACTCACTTTGGCCAAGGCTCACATATCTACTCACTTTGGCCAGGCCTTACCTATCACTTCAAGGCTCACATTCCTCCTTTGGCCAGGCCTTACCTATCTACTCACTTTGGCCAAGGCTCACATATCTACTCACTTTGGCCAGGCCTTACCTATCTACTCACTTTGGCCTGGCCTTACCTATCTACTCACTTTGGCCAAGGCTCATATATCTACTCACTTTGGCCAAGGCTCACATATCTACTCACTTTGGCCAAGGCTCACATATCTACTCACTTTGGCCAGGCCTTACCTATCTACTCACTTTGGCCAAGGCTCACATATCTATCACTTTGGCCAGGCCTTACCTATCTACTCACTTTGGCCAAGGCTCACATATCTACTCACTTTGGCCTGGCCTTACCCATCTACTCACTTTGGCCAAGGCTCACATATCTACTCACTTTGGCCAGGCCTTACCCATCTACTCACTTTGGCCAAGGCATACCTATCTACTCACTTTGGCCAGGCCTTACCTATCTACTCACTTTGGCCAGGCCTTACCTATCTACTCACTTTGGCCAAGGCGTTACTATCTACTCACTTTGGCCTGGCCTTACCTATCTACTCACTTTGGCCAAGACCTTACCTATCTACTCACTTTGGCCAGGCCTTACCTATCTACTCACTTTGGCCAAGGCTCATATATCTACTCACTTTGGCCAAGGCCTTACCTATCTACTCACTTTGGCCAAGCCTTACCTATCTACTCACTTTGGCCAGGCCTTACCTATCTACTCACTTTGGCCTGGCCTTACCTATCTACTCACTTTGGCCAAGGCTCACATATCTACTCACTTTGGCCAGGCCTTACCTATCTACTCACTTTGGCCAAGGCTCACATATCTACTCACTTTGGCCAAGGCTCACATATCTACTCACTTTGGCCAGGCCTTACCTATCTACTCACTTTGGCCAAGGCTCACATATCTACTCACTTTGGCCTGGCCTTACCCATCTACTCATTTTGGCCTGGCCTTACCTATCTACTCACTTTGGCCAGGCCTTACCTATCTACTCACTTTGGCCAAGGCTCACATATCTACTCACTTTGGCCTGGCCTTACCCATCTACTCACTTTGGCCAAGGCATACCTATCTACTCACTTTGGCCAGGCCTTACCTATCTACTCACTTTGGCCTGGCCTTACCTATCTACTCACTTTGGCCAGGCCTTACCTATCTACTCACTTTGGCCAGGCCTTACCTATCTACTCACTTTGGCCAAGGCTCACATATCTACTCACTTTGGCCAAGACCTTACCTATCTACTCACTTTGGCCAGGCGTTACCTATCTACTCACTTTGGCCAGGCCTTACCTATCTACTCGCTTTGGCCAAGACCTTACCTATCTACTCACTTTGGCCAAGGCATACCTATCTACTCACTTTGGCCTGGCCTTACCTATCTACTCTCTTTGGCCAAGACCTTACCTATCTACTCACTTTAGCCTGGCCTTACCTATCTACTCACTTTGGCCAAGGCTCACGCATCTACTCACTTTGGCCAGGCCTTACCTATCTACTCACTTTGGCCAAGACCTTACCTATCTACTCACTTTGGCCAGGCGTTACCTATCTACTCACTTTGGCCAAGGCATACTATCTACTCACTTTGGCCAAGGCCTTGGCCACCACCACACCATCTCTGATAGATAAACCGACAAAGGGGTAATTGCCCCCCCTCTCCCACCAACACACTCGTTCGAATCCCTTCCCCTTCCCTCCCTTCGCCCCATCCCCCTCCCCATCTCATTTCCACTCCCTGTGGCAGACCCCAGACAGACCCCCCCCCAAGAAAAGGGGGGGGTGTGTCTGGGGTCTGTTCATTTTCCTTATGGAAGACGTCTTACATCGGTCCATGAATGGATGGCTTTAACAACAGAATCACTTTACGTTCGACACCCACACACCCCCACAGAACTGAAACCATCCCCCCCTCCCCCGTTTTCTAATGCTCTTAAAGCGAGTGGTGTGTGTGTGTGTGTCTGTGTGTGTCTGAGGAACTTCGATGAAATGGAATCGGAACTTTTAAGAAATAAAAAGATATGACCCTTGTTGCTGGTCCTCCTCTTTCTCTCGTCTATTCATATACATACATACCACATGTATACCCAAATGGTATGCCTCACTCAGGTATACATAAGTGCGTATATGGAGAGCAGGTTGGGGGCCCCGGGGGGGGGGGGGTCGCTGGCCGCCCCCCTGATATGAGAAATCTTTTTGGGTTCGAGAATAGACGACTGAGAATCTCCTACATGGGTGAGGCGAGATCCCCTCTTCTGTGGACTATGCTTTCCCCTTCTTCCTCGCTGCCTGGACATTACCCAGTTCTTACCCCTCACTTCTCTAGCCTTCCCCTCACTTCTCTACCTTTCCCCTCTCCTACCAGGCTGTATTTTTTAATGTATTTCCCCTCCTCTTTCCCCCCCTTACGTACAGCTCTGGTCTTCTGCCAAGGGGACGCCATGTTAGCTGGGGAGTTTGTATTACTGTCCTGGTAAGTTCGCCTTGTGGGCTTACGTGAGGGAAGTCCATTGGTCTCGTTGTGGACCGTGTTCCATCGTTGTGGACCGTGTTCCATCGTTGTGGACCGTGTTCCATCGTTGTGGACCGTGTTCCCTCGTTGTGGACCGTCTTCCTTCTCGATGTTTCTATCGCCCTATTGTGAGGCGCTGAACAAGTGCAATGGGTTTATACCAGAGTTGTAATGGTTTGTGATTGGAAAGGTTGTTCAATATTGCCTCATTAATTTGCCTCCACCAATCGAATCCTTCAATTGAGATTGTCTTGCTGGCTCACCTTGCTTAGCCTCTCTCTCTCTCTCTCTCTCTCTCTCTCTCTCTCTCTCTCTCTCTCTCTCTCTCTCTCTCTCTCTCTCCACCCCCAGTAGAAAAATGTAAATTTTTGGCCTGTAATTTTCGTTCGATCTTTCTCAAAATTGTAAGTCACCTTTATCATAAATCCCTTCATTAATCCACAAGATTTCACGCGAATCCTCCCTCTAGATTTGAAGTTATGGCCAACATAAACTCACACGCACGACTGCGCGTGTGTCTGTCGGTAAGCGACGCTGCCATGGGGGTTTGGGTTGGGGCGCGGGCCCAAGGCTTATATAAACATGTCTCCCTCGTACAGAGGTAATGGTGTGGCCAAATTTCAATATTCCTGGTGGAGAAATGCCCTCCAGTCTGCTGGCAATATATAGGAATTTCGCCACATTCGCCCAGTCGGAACTGAGCTTAGAGCTTTACGTAAAAATGGCCATTTTTCTCCCAGATACATATAACCCATGGAGACAGCCTGCTTGACTGGTGTGTGTATATGTGTTCACCAGGGCAGGCAAATCACACCCCTTTTTTGCCCATTCCCTCTCAAGAGGACGGCAGAAGAAGAACAATAAAAGAAAATGGAACATGGGGTGTTGCTGGTGGCAGCAGCAGAAGGACGAGATACGATAATCCACCAGAGTTTCGTCATGTTCAAATATTGAATTATCTGGTGGTGGTGGTAGTAGCGTGGTGGTGGCAACACTGCTGGCCAGCTCAGGGCCGCCAGCAGGTCCCGCATTGAGCCGTGTCTGGCAACACTGGTCCTCGTCATCGCTCTTCCATCGTGAAGCCAAACCCCCCCATCATCCCCCCCCCTCTCTCTCGTCATCGCTCACTTGGATTTGTATATTTCCCTAATCCATCGGGTTTTTTCCCCATCCTGTGGCTGATCTCTGATAAATTCCCTCGTGGAGGAGGGTAATTATTTATTTAATTCTGTGGCTGATAGGGGGAAAAAACTGAGGTATATATGTCTGGTGGAGAGGGGTTCCCAAAACGCCGCCCGTACGAAGGTATTTGACAAGTGTTTTAAACCCAGTGGGAAGCCTGGGACGGCGCGCGCGCACCCACCCGACCCGAGAAGTTTCTCAACTCTTCGTCTTTTTCACCAATTGGGGGTTTACCCCGGCGATGGAGGAGATTATTTCCCCTTCCCCGGTATTTCCAATATATCCGGCGATGTCTGGACATCTCCGCGTCCATCAAGGTGTCAGATGACATCGCCGGATGTATGGAAATCACTTTTAAATGCCATGTTACATGGATAAAATAGGGTCGTTCAAGCGAAGGGGAGAGGGAGAGAGAGAGAGAGAGATTGTGTGTGAATGTGGCGTTGCTTTCGCTCATGGGAGGAATTCCGAGCCGGTCATTCCGTACAACTAGAAATTTATAGACACCGTTGCATTTACGAGCTGGGAACTCACTCACTCCCTCCTAATGTCGCCATTTTTTTTGTTTTGTTTTTGGATCACGAACGCGTCATGATACAAGCGTAATACGCATGCAGGAGCTGGCAAGAATACTACAGATGGAGCCAAAATGTGTATGGCCATTTGGGCCGATGGTGGCGTTGAAATAAAAGAAAGAGAAGAGAGGAATATATATATATAGAAACGTGACCATGTTAATGGTAGTGAAAACGCCCATCGCTCTGGCGGCCACTCCCGCGCAGGTGACGTCACGCGCCTCTTTGTGTTCGCTGGCTGCCTCGCTCGCTGGCGGCCTCGCTCGCTGGCTGGCTCCCTCCAGCGAGCGTCGCCTCTTCTATTATGACCTTCTTCAGCCGCTCATATTTAAGCCCTTGTACGATCTCCAGGGCCAATATGGCCGTCGGAATTTGGGTCCAGGGGGGCGTGCCGCCCCTGCTGTAGCAGCAGGAGGCGAAGAGGGAGGAGGCCATGGTCGGTGGTGGGAGGGGGAGAAAGCAAGAGTCCTCTAGAAGGTTCGAGTCTTAAGCTGCCGCTTGCCAAAATGGCGACCCCGGTTGTCGCAGGCCAATTCGGGAGGAGACGGGCTTAGAAAATGGATTATATTTCCTCCCAGGATGGAAATTGGGTGGGTGTGATTAGGTAAGGGGAAACAGGGGGATTATGACCTTTCGTAGTCCCCATTTCGTCCCTAAATCCCCTCGCCAAAAGCCCCTAAGGGCAATTTTTTTTGTAGGGGGGTGGAAAGCGCTGTGGATTTCGCGCGGGGTGGAAAAACAAACGAGAAATTCTGGTGGGAATCTACTCTCCTCTGGTTAATGGCGGCGTGTTCCTCCGCAAACTCTCTCTATTTCTCTCTCTCTCTCTTTTCTCTCTCTCTCTTCTCTCTGAGCACTGCCAGCCGACACCCACGCCGCCGGCCCACCCACGCCCGCCTGGTGACATATTCTGTCTCAAAGACGCGGCGAGGGTTGCCATATTGGCTCGCCTGGCACCACGCCCGAGGCGCTGTGAATCTCGCCATGTTGGCTATTTTTTTTGTGTGTGAGGGGCGGGAGGATGCGTTTTTTTTTCGCCCTGTTGTGCTATTTTTTTGTGTGTTTGTGTGAGCGTGAGGGTTTTTTTTTCCGTCCTGTTTGGTATATTTTTTTGTGTATTGTGTGGGCGGAGGAGTTTTTTTTCGCCCTGTTGGCTATTTTTTTGTGTGTGAGGCGTGAGGGTTTTTTTTCGTCCTGTTGGCTATTTTTTTGGTGTATGTGGGGCGGGAGTTTTTTTCGCCCTGTTGGCTATTTTGTGTGTGTGTGTAGGGAGGAGGCGTTTTTTTTTTTCGCCCTGTTGGCTATTTTTGGTGTGGTACGGGAGGCGTTTATTTCCGCCCTGTTGGCCATTTTTGGAAGGAGCGGGAGGAATTTTTTCGCCCTGTTGGCTATTTTTTTTGTGCTGGAGCGGGAGTTTTTTTTTTTTTTTTTTTTGCCCTTTCACTCCTCCCCTGGTGTGTGTGTGTGTGTGTGTGTGTGTGTGTGTGTGTGTGTTTTGCTCCCTCCCTCCAGACGAAACTTGCCATAACCTCTTTAAAGAGAAAAAAAAAAATAATCAGCATTTATAAAAAAAAAAAAACTGGGAGATGGTTGCCATATTTCTGAACGGCGCGTCATTATTTACGGCAGGCGCGCGGGGCGGGAGGAAGAAACACGCCATATTTCCCCCCTCCCCCGCGACGTGGAAACTTGACCCACCACCTCCCGTGCCCCACGGCCCCGCCCCGCCCCGCCCCGGGAAGAACCCCTTTTATGTATTTATCGTACTGTCATGGCCGCGGAAACTGGCCATTGATCGACGTGAGAAACTTGCCAATATTTTCTCTCTCTCCCAGCTGCGCAGGAAATTGGGGGCCGAGCGAGGCTCGCGCAGCGCGCGCACCTCCGGAATGGAGCGAGACTTGCGCGCGCACCTCCGGGATGGACGCCATATTTTGCTTGGGCGACTGCCGCCTTCTTCTTCGCCTCTTTGCGATTTCGGCGAATTAATGGCGACCGCAGGGTCGTGCGTCACTTGTTTTAAACGCCCGTTAGTGGGCGTTAATGTACTTGACCGGTTCAATGAGCTTTAGGGGTTTTAAAAGCACCATCAAGGCGTTAAATGTGTTATCGTACGTTAGCGGGTGTTATCGTACGTCTGGGGATGTGATATCGTACGTCAGCGGTTATTATCGTACGTCTGGGGGTGTGATATCGTACGTCAGCGGTTATTATCGTACGTCTGGGGGTGTGATATCGTACGTCAGCGGTAATTATCGTACGTCAGCGGGTGTTATCGTACGTCAGCGGGTGTTATCGTACGTCTGGGGATGATATCGTACGTCAGCGGTCATTGTTTACATCAGCAGTTGTTATCGTACCTTAGCGACTGTTGACGTACCATCAGAGATTTCAAGGAAGCTGTTATAAACATGCGGAATTGTTACTTTATCAAAGCTTTTCCTTACCATGGTGGAAAACTAGCGCTGGGGGCTAAGTCTAGCGTTGGAAAAACTAGCGCTGAGGGCTAAGTCTAGCGTTGGAAAAACTAGTGCTGGGGGCTAAGTCTAGCGTTGGAAAAACTAGCGCTGGGGGCTAAATCTAGCGTTGGAAAAACTAGCGCTGAGGGCTAAATCTAGCGTTGGAAAAACTAGTGCTGAGGGCTAAGTCTAGCGTTGGAAAAACTAGCGCTGGGGGCTAAATCTAGCGTTGGAAAAACTAGCGCTGAGGGCTAAATCTAGCGTTGGAAAAACTAGCGCTGAGGGCTAAATCTAGCGTTGGAAAAACTAGCGCTGAGGGCTAAGTCTAGCGTTGGAAAAACTAGCGCTGAGGGCTAAATCTAGCGTTGGAAAAACTAGCGCTGAGGGCTAAGTCTAGCGTTGGAAAAACTAGCGCTGAGGGCTAAGTCTAGCGTTGGAAAAACTAGCGCTGAGGGCTAAGTCTAGCGTTGGAAAAAGTAGCGCTGAGGGCTAAGTCTAGCGTTGGAAAAACTAGCGCTGAGGGCTAAGTCTAGCGTTGGAAAAACTAGCGCTGAGGGCTAAGTCTAGCGTTGGAAAAACTAGCGCTGGGGCTAAGTCTAGCGTTGGAAAAACTAGCGCTGAGGGCTAAGTCTAGCGTTGGAAAAACTAGCGCTGAGGGCTAAGTTTAGTGCTGGAAAATTCGCTAATTTGCCACAGATAGACTCGATTGGACACTTGTTTTGGTGTGAGACTTTGAACTTCTCTGGTAAAGACGGGACGCCATTGGTGTAATTGATGTGATTTTCGAAACCTGGTCACCAAGGGAAAATGGAGCCCATCCATGAATGTCAAGAGAAAATGGAGCCTATCACGAGAAAATGGAGCCCATCCATGATTTCCAAGAGAAAATGGAGCCCTTCCATGATTGTCGAGAGAAAATGGAGCCCGCCATGACTGTTAAGAGAAAATGGAGCCCGTCCATGACTATCAAGAGAAAATGGGCCCCGTTCATGAGTATCAAGGGAAAATGGAGCCCATCCATGATTGTCGAGAGAAAATGAAGCCCGTCCATGACTGTTAAGAGAAAATGGAGCCCGTCCATGACTATCAAGAGAAAATGGGCCCCGTTCATGAGTATCAAGAGAAAATGGAACCCATCCATGACTGTCAAGAGAAAATGGACCCCGTTCATGAGTATCAAGAGAAAATGGAGTTCTTTTATGTTAGAGTGATGTGCCAGCTGTACGATAGCTGTGATGTCTTGAAACTTGCCATGATGAGGAGAAATATGCCTGTAACTTGCTACACTGACAAGAAATGAGCCTGAAACTTGGTACACATGAAAAATGAGTCTAAATCTTGTTACCGTGATGAAAAATATGTCTGTAACTTGCTACATGGTTGAGAAATATGCCTGTAACTTTTTATGTTGATAAGAAATATGCCTCTAACTTGCTATACTGATGAGAGATAAGGCTGTAACTTGCTACACTGATAAGAAATAAGGCTACAACTTGCTGTTCATGAGAAATAAGCCTGTAACTTGCTACACTGATGAGAAATATGCCTGTAACTTGCTATACTGATGAGAAATATGGCTGTAACTTGCCACACTGATAAGAAATAGGCTATAACTTGCTGTTCATGAGAATTAAGCCTGTAACTTGCTATACTGATGAGAAGTAAGCCTGTAACTTGCTACAGGGATGAGATAAGCCTGTAACTTGCTACACTCATGGAAATATGCCTGTAACTTGCTACACTGATGAGAAATAAGCCTGTAACTTGCTACACTGATATGAAATAAGGCTGCAACTTGCTGTTCATGATAAATTTGTATGTAACTTGATACACTAATGAGACATAAGCCTGAAACTTGCTAAGTGATGAGAAATAAGCCGGAAACTTACTGTTCATGGTAGATAAGCCTGTAACTTGATACACTAATGAGAAATGAGCCTGAAACTTAATACATTGATGACAAATAAGCCCGAAACTTGCTGATGATGATAGATAAGCCTGTAACTTGATACACTGACGAGCAATAAGCCTGAAACTTGCTACACTGATGAGAAAGAAGCCCGAAACTTGCTGCTCATGATGGATTTGTCTGTAACTTACTACACTGACGAGCAATTAGCCTGAAGGTTGACCATCCATTGTGGTTCGTGGGAGTGTAGTTTTCTGTTAATTTCCTTTGATCTTGACGTACCTTGGACCTCCACCAGTGTAAGCAGAAGGGCCAAAAGTGCTCCATGACAGCTAAGAAGCCTCTAGTCCATTCACCCGCTCTGCTACTGTTCCATATGGGAAAGATTGACGCCTGTGAATAGCCAATGATGGACACTTTTGTGGGACGGAGTCTGAGGCCAGATGGTGAAGAGGTGAGAGCATTCGTGGTACTCAAGTTTGTGTGAAATGTTTCGGTCGTCGTGTCTACCCATAAACTACCAATGACCACGGTCCACAGATCACTCTATTACTGGTAGCGTGCGCGAACGGCCATACCCCCAAGAACTGGTGTCATTATGAGACCGACGTCTTCTGCATCGCCTTCTTCAGATCTCTTCGTTGTCCTCGAGTCTTGGTCGTGATGTATGCGCCAGCTGAGGCCACCTGGTGGATATTTCCATTGCCACACCTTGACCCACGACTGATCTGGTGTTCTTGATGTTAACTTTCAGTGACCTGACCTGACCTCCTCCTATTCATCTCCAGAGGGACATGGGTCACTGATCTTGGCTGCCTTGTCCACACAAGGAACACCCCGGGCATGAGGTGACCACATATGGACTCGTTATATATTTGTCGGTCAAATAGCCCCATGGCTTTCAGACCCCAAAGCTGGCGCCTGAATACACACCACATTTTCAATCAGTCAATTAGGCCTTGGCTTTGAATACGCCACCTGTGCCTCAATACACCTCTTGCTATTCCACCCTTGTTGGCATTTTCTCCTATAGAAGCTCCATGATCTTATGCCATCACTCCCTTACCACCCCTATGGGACCTCTTGTCTCACCACAGCTGCACCATTACCAGTATCATGACCACCCCCTCCCCTTTCTGGGTTACAACACTCGCTGCTTATCAACATAGTAATTTTGTGTTGCACATTTCGGTACGTCCTATCTCGCTTATCACCATCACGAAGGAGATTAGATTAAAGGCGTCCAAACTCCAGGCTTTATCTGGCCAAAGTGATGGACGATAGCAAGGCTGGACAGGGAAGATGAAGATGGGGGGGGGGGGGGTATTGGCTACGTTAATGAGAGACAACATTGAATTTCTGGAAGATATTGGCAGATGTTCTTCTTCATAAATTTTGAAAATACTGTCTTAAAAGGTCGTCAAGGAAGCGGTAAGTGGCAAACTTCTTTTAAAGGGATAATTATAAAGACTCTCTATGAGGGAGAAACCATTTCCAGTGAGACCATGGTTTTGGTGGAACAGAAAGCCTAGTGTACCGAACCTCCTAAAATTTCCAAGAGAGAGGGAGCTCTGTCTTGGCTCAAATGGAAAGTTGGGTGAAGTATCATTTTGGTTTGTCTACGGACCTTGAGTTTGATGACCTATGACTTCTAAGAGGCAGGTGTTGGGCAAGCCCTCACGGCCAAGGGTCGTACCGTCGTGCTCTGATTCTCTTCAATATACTCAAATATTCGAGAAAATATCTATAAAACTGGTTCAGAAAGCGACCATTTTCCGACGTCATTCTGGTCTTGTTGAAGATCGACGAAGACCTAAAGCAGGAAACACGACGCCAGACTCGAGTTGGCGCCCAAAGAAAGGAGAGAAGTGGAGGCTCTCCTGGGAAAAGAAAAAGAAAGGAGCATCGCCCATTGTGGCATCACGTTTTAACGGCTCGTAGATCATGTTAGGAAAAATAACATTGTGTGTTTCTTCTTCACTGCTCCCGCCCTGTACATTCAGTGGTGTTTCATTCCACTGTGGGAAATGACAGTGGGATTAAGGACCATATACCTGGCGTAGGGGGTCACCCAGGGTATTGAGGTACCAGATTACCTGACAAAGTAACTTAAGTAATCCAGGTAGGCAGGTTACCATTTCCGGTGGCGAGTGCAATTACTTTGTGTGTGCCTCTTGCGTACAATCATCTGTCATCCTTCTCAAAGATGGATTTAACTCCTCTAACTCCTGGGATGGAGGATTGGATTGGATTTTTGAAGCCATCGTACAGCAGGTGTCGTACATTGTCGTCGTACACAGGAAGGGAGGAAGAGGGGGGGCAGCCCAGCCCAGGACACCCTTTTCGATTGCCTCGTAATAATTCGTTTGCATCGAGGTAAAAGAGAGAGAGAGAGAGAGAGAGAGAGAGAAGAGAGAGAGAGAGAGAATTGAAGGTTAGGGAAATGAAAATGGAGATGACTGTGAAGTCTTTCCCCCCCCCCCCCTTCTCCCTTTTTGTTAGCCTCCATTTGTTGATTAGTTCCCTAAAGATGAGTTGTCTATTACTGTCCCCTTCCCCTTCCAGCTTCTACCTGCTCTTGTAGCTTCGTCTGTAGCTCAGGTGTAAAGCTAACCAGCGTAAAGGGTGGGTCTTAGCTTTAGCTGGATGAGCTGAGGTGGTATGGCAAGCATTGCTGGGCCCTCTGTGTGTTCAGGAGGCCATATGTATATTTTTGTGGTGTACAGATACTGGGGGTTGGCTGGGTGTGTGTCGTCTTATCTCTTTGGCGGTCGTGTTCAAAGGCCAGGCCTTTATACCCAAGGGTCGTTACCTTCGTGCCCAAGGGCCAAATCGTCGTGTTCAAGGGTCTATACCGTCGTGCTCAAGGGTCGAACCATCGTGCTCAAGGGTCGTACCGTCGTGTTCAAGGGTCGTACCATCGTGCTCAAGGGTCGTACCGTCGTGCTCAAGGGTCGAACCATCGTGCTCAAGGGTCGAACCATCGTGTTCAAGGGTCGTACCATCGTATTCAGGGGTCGTACCGTCGTGCTCAAGGGTAGTACCGTCGTGTTCAAGGGTCTATACCATCGTGCTCAAGGGTCGTACCGTCGTGTTCAAGGGTCGTACCATCGCCTAGAGGGAGTAGTGGGGTCTGTATTCCCTCCTGGAGGGAGTAGTGGGGTCTGTATTCCCTCCTGGAGGGAGTAGTGGGGTCTGTATTCCCTCCTGGAGGGAGTAGTGGGGTCTGTATTCCCTCCTGGAGGGAGTTGTGGGGTCTGTATTCCCTCCTGGAGGGAGTAGTGGGGTCTGTATTCCCTCCTGGAGGGAGTTGTGGGGTCTGTTTCCTCCTGGAGGGTGAATGTGGGGTCTGTATTCCCTCCTGGAGGGAGTTGTGGGGTCTGATTCCCTCCTGGAGGGGTTGTGGGTCTGTATTCCCTCCTGGAGGGAGTTGTGGTCTGTATTCCCTCCTGAGGGTGTAGTGGGGTCTGTATTCCTCCTGGAGGGAGTAGTGGGGTCTGTATTCCCTCCTGGAGGGAGTAGTGGGGTCTGTATTCCTCCTGGAGGGAGTAGTGGGATCTGTATTCCCTCCTGGAGGGAGTAGTGGGGTCTGTATTCCCTCCTGGAGGGAGTTGTGGGGTCTGTATTCCCTCCTGGAGGGAGTAGTGGGATCTGTATTCCCTCCTGGAGGGAGTAGTGGGGTCTGTATTCCCTCCTGGAGGGAGTAGTGGGGTCTGTATTCCCTCCTGGAGGGAGTAGTGGGGTCTGTATTCCCTCCTGGAGGGAGTTGTGGGGTCTGTATTCCCTCCTGGAGGGAGTAGTGGGATCTGTATTCCCTCCTGGAGGGAGTTGTGGGGTCTGTATTCCCTCCTGGAGGGAGTAGTGGGATCTGTATTCCCTCCTGGAGGGAGTTAGTGGGGTCTGTATTCCCTCCTGGAGGGAGTTGTGGGGTCTGTATTCCTCCTGGAGGGAGTAGTGGGATCTGTATTCCCTCCTGGAGGGAGTAGTGGGGTCTGTATTCCCTCCTGGAGGGAGTATGAGCCACGCCTCTTGTAATCATGAGGGGCAGATGGTTACCTCAGCGACTCGGTCCACTTCATGGCTGGTTGGACAATTAGCCTCAGCTCCCAGGACACTTGTTGACATAGTTTCCAGCTGACAGAAGAGGATGCTGGAAAGGTCCAAAGGCTTTCTTCTTCACCTCCCCTTCGTGCTGGAACCTGCCACAGACTCTCTTCACCTCCCCTTCGTACTGGAAGGGCTCAAAGGCTTTCTTCTTCACCTCCCCTTCGTACTGGAAGGGCTCAAAGGCTTTCTTCTTCACCTCCCCTTCGTACTGGAACGGCTCAAAGGCTTTCTTCTTCACCTCCCCTTCGTACTGGAACGGCTCAAAGGCTTTCTTCTTCACCTCCCCTTCGTACTGGAAGGGCTCAAAGGCTTTCTTCTTCACCTCCCCTTCGTACTGGAAGGGCTCAAAGGCTTTCTTCTTCACCTCCCCTTCCTACTGGAACCTGCCACAGACTCTCTTCACCTCCCCTTCGTACTGGAAGGGCTCAAAGGCTTTCTTCTTCACCTCCCCTTCCTACTGGAACCTGCCACAAAGACTCTTCACCTTGTGGGAGCAGGTATCCAGATGCGGCAGTTGTGGGCGAAACAAGAGACCCCATTCCGTAGGTTGTAACTGTGGATATCTCCTGTACACGTTGTTCAAACTGTTCTTTAGATAACATGTTTGTTATAGACGTTCTTCGGCTGTTCTGTAGACACTGTGTGGTCGTCAGCGCTTGTGTGTGTGTATGATGGTTGTGAGTGAGGTGGTGTAAGAGGGGGGGGGCGATGTTCATCCTGTTACGAAATGGACATCTGCCATTAATCCCAGTTATATCAATATATAATTGAATGGGGGGAGGGGAGGGGAAGGGGAGAGATTTCATAGGGGGTCAGTCATTCCCCCCTGGTAATGAGGAGGTGTGTGTGTGTTGGGGGAGAGAAATAAGTAGTTTTATATATCATTGTGTCTTGGTTTTGTTTTCTAATCCCCATGTGGTACGTGGGGTGGGGGGCTGATTTCCCAGTCCCACAGGGGCCATGGGGCTAACTTCTTCTAGTCTCATGGTTCATGGGGCCCATGGGCCTTATTTCCAATCCCCATGGGGTCCTTAAGCTGATTTCCAATCCCTGTGGGGTCTTTGAGCCTTGTTTCTCATCCCCAGGGGGTCCTTACGCTGAAACCCCCTGTGGTAACCATGTGGGTCTAGGGAATGTGCCTCGCCTCACATGGACCAGCTTCCCCTGGGGGTGAGACTGGATAACCCGGAGGTGGCCACCGGTGCGCCATGGGTTGGTGGACCTCTTGGTGAATGGGGGACCGAAGCCTTTGGAAAATGTAGCCCATTTCGGTATGAAATGTGGACAACTGGTGTGGTACAGTGTCTCACACTATTTTACTCCATGTTCCAGAAAGTGAGAATTTGTTTACGTCAATAAAAACTGCTCTTTTCAGTCTCTTAATATTATGATAAAGACGAAGAAATGTCTTATCTTTCTGTCTTTGATTCGCATTCATTTGGTTTTTTAATGAAGTTCTTCGAGACTGTGACTGAAAGGTGTTATTTGGCAATTTGGTGATGGAGGGGGAAGAAGAAGAGAAGGTTTGGTATTCTTCATCCCCGTGTGAAGACGACCTTTCCAAAACACCGAGTGTACGACCTTTGTGCATAATGGTGTGGCATTTGCCTGGGAACCTCATGACTCGGGTCATGATAATGCTACGGGGGTCGTACCATCGTGTTCAAAATGGTCCTTCTGTCCTCTTTCCTTTGGGTCATGACCAAGCCTCTCTCGCTCTATCAGGCATGTTTCTAACCCCTTCCTAGCCACCACCTAGCCACCACCAGATGGCTGCGCCCCCCCGTCAGCTGCTGGTGCAGTGACGGAGTGCCAGAAACTACCAGCTGGCGTGGTGCCAGCTGGAGGCCCAGTCTAACTCATAAGAGGTGAGGTTGACACTGAGGTTTGTGGGCTGTGCCTTTCCATTTTAGATCCGTCGGTTGA
Organism: Panulirus ornatus; assembly: GCF_036320965.1. Lineage (NCBI taxonomy): Eukaryota > Metazoa > Arthropoda > Malacostraca > Decapoda > Palinuridae > Panulirus > Panulirus ornatus. Next base: position 8,795,630 of record NC_092268.1, read on the forward strand.
ATTAGCATTTATATTGTATTGGGGTGGGGTTGGGGGGGGAGGGGGGAAATGGCCATAGGCCTCCCATCATGTCCCTTGTCTTGAGATCAAACCCCCCCCCTCCCCCCTGTAATTTCCAATTATTTTTCCAGGTTCACGTCCATAATTCTTGAGTCTTTCGTGTCCAAGATTTTTTTTTTTCCCTTTCCCCTCCTCACCCCAGCCCACTGTGGGCACAGGACAATGTACATGGTCCTCGTTCCTCGTGCTGGGATGTTCCATTCGTAACAGTTTCATCTCCGACGTGTTATTTCATCACGTTGCCTGTCCTGGTAGTTGTCACGCTGGCAACATCCTTCCACCGTTCATCACTTCTTTTTGGATCATGTATACTTTCAACTCACCTCTTCGAAGTGGCGTCAGATTTGATTCTCTCGTGCTGGAGTTTGTTTTCTCGTATCCGCCACCTTTCATTCCCTCAAGAACATGGCATCAGACTGCTCCAGATATACAGAGGAAGGACAATGTTACAGTGAGTGGGGTTTCCAGCAGAATGGAAAAAAAAAGAAAAGAAAAAGGGTTTTTAGGGAAAACCAGCAGAATACATAGTGGGAATCATATGCTAGACTTGCTGTATAAGGTAGATATGTCATCATATGATATGATGTGACATATTCTGAGGCATGTAGGTAGGTAGGTAGGTGGGTAGACATTGGACGGGCATGTAGGTGGGTAGACATTGGACGGGCATGTAGGTGGGTAGACATTGGACGGGCATGTAGGTGGGTAGACATTGCACGGGCATGTAGGTGGGTAGACATTGCACGGGCATGTAGGTGGGTAGACATTGGACGGACGAGTCCAAAGGTGGTAACAAGAACTAATGGTCATTATCTGCAAGACTTTTCAGGGGAAAGTGAATGGCCTCTTATATACTCAGCCCGTCTAGCTCTTTGAGGGTCAAATTACTGCAATCTTCACAATCGAGGTCAAAAAAGAGAGATGATTGGTTGATGGTTGGTTATTGGTGCTTAATGTCAATCAACTACATATAAGGTAAGACCAAACACACACACACCACACACACACACACACACACACACACACATATTTTGAAGCCACTGGATATTGCATTTTTATTGGAAGAATTTCTAGTTTTCTTTTAGCGAGGGTTTGGACTGACATAATGAGCTACTCACGTATCATTTATCCTTGATGGAAGCTGCATTCTCTCTACCTGTGAGGTGAATATTCTGTAGCCAATAAAAGAATAAAAAGAGAAAAAATTGCGTACGAATCCTTACCAAGAGATTCAAATTTAACATCGTCTTTTGGTCATTATTTTGTAACTCATCATCGCCAAATTTGACCATACTCTCACTGTGGAAGTTTGACATCATTTCACCAGATTTAGCACCTGGGTTGTACATAGTAGCCAAACTACAGGGGAAAAAAAGTATTTCGCTTCGTAGAAACTGGAGTTGGGCGTAACATGAAATAGCTTGTATTCAGTCCACGAATGTAGACCAGGATTTTCATGGGTTTGTCGTTTATATCAATGTCTCTAGATCGTGGGTGAAGGTGCCCAGATAAGCACCAGGTTAATGGAAGGGAAATATGACGTGGAAAAAATTTAGCGGAAGCTTAGGGAAAACGAAGCAGACTTCTTCCACCATGTCGCCACTTCGCTGTTCTTGCTCGGGTTAGCTAACGACTTTTCTCGCCCTCAAAAAACCCCCCCTGGTCGTATTTCCCTCATGGCAACCGACCCTTGTGTGTGAGTGTGTGAGCACGCACACGTCGTGTGTGTGAGCCTCTGTGAGAAGGAGCGGTTTGTGTGAGAGGCAGTGCGTGCGTGCGTGCGTGCGTGCGTGCGTGCGAGACACCCACCGTCGCAAGTTCTGCTGTAGCTTCACCTTTATGAACCGCCGTCGCTGATTGGCTCTCTCCGGCTCTCTCTCTCTCTCTCTCTCTCTCTCTCTCTCTCTCTCTCTCTCTCTCTCTCTCTCCTTCCCCCCCGATGGGTGGTGGCGGGGGGTGATAGGGGGGATATTAGGCTTGAGAGAGAGAGAGAGAGAGAGAGAGGAGAGAGAGAGAGAGAGAGAGAGAGAGAGAGAGCTGGCCCGGAGCGTGAGTGTTGGCAGCCACCCAGGGTTACCAGCCAAGAATTTCTGCCAGCTTGCCAACAGAAGGGAGGAGGTGGTGGTGGTGGGGCGTTGGTAGCGCTGCCTGAGCGCTGCGTATGGCAACACTGCTCCTGGGGGGGTAGAGCCCCCCCTTCTCCTCCCGCTGCCTGGGTTTTTTCTCCAGTCGTTCGTCCAATTTTTCTTTGTTGCGTCTCTTGATGAGAGTTAAAGAGAGAGATCATGGAACATTTTCGCTCAGGATTGCCTTACCAATTTACCTTCGACACTTGAATTCCTTTCCATTTAAGATCCTAAAAAAATAATGTTATACTTAATTGAGACCTTTCTATTTCGTGGAATCATTGTCCAAACTCTGTGTGTGCTAAATTTCTGTTATTCAATCTGTCTTCCCACTTTTCTTCGTTCGCATGGTGCGAAAATATCTGAACCCAAACGTAGGCAGAGAGACATTTACATAAATCGACAGAAACGCTTCTCAATGTTCACTATTGTATCGCTCAGTTCTTCTCAATGTTCACTATTGTATCGCTCAGTTATAACATGGGCTGGCTGGGGCGGTGTTCGCTCGCTTCTGTATCAAACTCATTCCATTAAGAGTAACATTCCGTTTTCTCTCTTTAACAGTCTTCTAAACCTTTTTTTCCATTTTCTGTATTGATGAACTTGGGTCATTTTCGACCTAAGTCCCTCTTAGATTGGAGTATCAGAAGTCTAGGTTGTGATTTCCCAGCATACGACCCAGGTATAGGAGGGTCTACTAGAACAAATACAGAGAATGGCGTCTAAGATCATGTCCAGTGTTTTGGAAATCCACCCAAACACGCGACATTCCTCCCCAGCTGTTGAAACAGCCAGCCAATGGACTTCACCCCGCCACCGTCATAGCTTAAAGACGGTGATCTCTCGTCCCTTGGTTGCAGGTCGACACCACAACTCCAATTGCGAAACGAACCTCTCTTTCCCATCCACAATTGTGTATATTTTTACTCTTATATTTAGACATTTGGCTACAGTTTACTGAAAGGAAGGTCAGTTATTATTATTATTATGGTTTAGAAGAAAGAATAATGGATATTGAACAGGAATTTTTAATGAGAATGTTCAACCCTGGAGTTGATTTGATTTGGACATAGACATAACATGAATTATAAAACATTGTGAGAAGATCATTGGACGTGTTTATTCATCTTCACTACAAGTTATTGTCATTTAATTCTGATACACAGTACAAGTTTGCAATTCGAACTGCCATGGATCCAGACGTATATATGAAATTTTGACCCGTTTATTAGGGTGAACTGACTGTTAGGAGCATTATGGCACAGTGAACGGTACATAACATCCTGTTTTTACGTAATGCTTACATTTGTGTGGTGGCCAGTTTCGTTTGCAGGCACTACACTGTCCTGGGGATATAGGGGGAGCGATGAGGAAGGGGTGGCGGGAGGCGTCACTGCTTGAGAAATAACATTTTGGAAACATTTGAAAATGGGTTTGGAAAAGACTGGAGGAGTGTGGTTGGCGCGCCATGACTTATACATACAGGATTGATCTTGAGTCATGATACCCCAGTGGTCAAGTAGAGAGATGCGCATTTTGCTTACCCTCGTTCGACCGTCTGTTTTCGTTTGTAAGCACGATAATTTTCGTATTTTTTGTAAGCACGATATTTTTCATTTGGCCGATTGGATTTGGCCCAAATTTGTACTGCAGATACTCCATGCATAACTCTATGCCTCAGTCAACGTTTGAGGTCAAAGGTCACAGGTCAAGGTCAGAAAAACATGTTTGATAAATTGGTGGTAAGAAACTGTTTTCACAATATCTTATGATCGCGTTGGTAATTGTTGACCAAACTTTTACCACAGATGCAACAGATTCAACTCTACATTTCTTGGTATTTTAGATGACTTTTGTTTGAATACAAGGTCAGAGGGGCCGCATTTACTGAAATTATTTTTTCTGTACACAATATGTGAGGGCTGGCCAAACTGATGTGGCTCACACATGGACCAAACTTGTACATAGATAGCTCTCCACTGAATTAACTTCTTTTGGGTCAAAGGTCAAAGTCATAACTTCTTTAATTCAACTACTGAATGATTGTAATTGTATCTAGAGATACAAACTTTTAACAGAGGTGCTAAAAAAAGAATAGGACTCCATGCCTGATTCAATTTTTGGAGAAACGGAGGGCACAAAAGGAAGCCATATTTTACGATGCACATTTACGGCATGAGATGTTCCTGTTGTGTTCACAATAATGAAAAAGAAAATGGTTTGTGGCATGAAGAAGAAAATGGTTTGTGGTTCCAGTCGTCAAGGGTTTACTCTGATGCATTTGATGTTTGTAAGTGGTATTATTATTTTTTTTTTTTGGCCGTATTTTTGACTTGGGATAGTGGCCGTGTTTTTTTTTTTTGACTTGGGTTTGTGGGTTATTGGCCGTGTTTTTGACGTGGGTTTGTGGGTTATTGGCCGTGTTTTTGACGTGGGTTTGTGGGTTAGTCTCCGTGTTTTTGACTTGGGTTTGTGGGTTATTGGCCGTGTTTTTGACGTGGGTTTGTGGGTTATTGGCCGTGTTTTTGACGTGGGTTTGTGGGTTAGTCTCCGTGTTTTTGACTTGGGTTTGTGGGTTAGTGGCCGTGTTTTTTACTTGGGTTTGTGGGTTAGTCTCCGTGTTTTTGACTTGGGTTTGTGGGTTAGTGGCCGTGTTTTTGACTTGGGTTTGTGGGTTAGTGGCCGTGTTTTTTACTTGGGTTTGTGGGTTAGTCTCCGTGTTTTTGACTTGGGTTTGTGGGTTAGTGGCCGTGTTTTTGACTTGGGTTTGTGGGTTAGTGGCCGTGTTTTTGACTTGGGTTTGTGGGTTAGTGGCCGTGTTTTTGACTTGGGTTTGTGGGTTAGTGGCCGTGTTTTTTTTTTTTTTTTTTTTGACTTGGGTTTGTGGGTTAGTGGCCGTGTTTTTGACTTGGGTTTGTGGGTTAGTGGCCGTGTTTTTGACTTGGGTTTGTGGGTTAGTGGCCGTGTTTTTTGACTTGGGTTTGTGGGTTAGTGGCCGTGTTTTGTTGTTTTTTTGGACTTGGTTTGCTTGGGTTTAGGTTGGCCGTGTTTTTGACTTGGGTTTGTGGGTTAGTCTCCGTGTTTTTGACTTGGGTTTGTGGGTTAGTGGCCGTGTTTTTGACTTGGGTTTGTGGGTTAGTGGCCGTGTTTTTTTTTTTTTTTACTTGGGTTTGTGGGTTATGGCCGTGTTTTTGACTTGGGTTTGTGGGTTAGTGGCCGTGTTTTTGACTTGGGTTTGTGGGTTAGTGCCGTGTTTTTTGACTTGGGTTTGTGGGTTATTGGCCGTGTTTTTGACTTGGGTTTGTGGGTTAGTGGCCGTGTTTTTGACTTGGGTTTGTGGGTTAGTGGCCGTGTTTTTGACTTGGGTTTGTGGGTTAGTGGCCGTGTTTTTGACTTGGGTTTGTGGGTTAGTGGCCGTGTTTTTGACTTGGGTTTGTGGGTTAGTGGCGTGTTTTGACGTGGTTGTGGCGTGTTTTTGACTTGGGTTTGTGGGTTAGTGGCCGTGTTTTTGACTTGGGTTTGTGGGTTAGTGCCGTGTTTTTGACTTGGGTTTGTGGGTTAGTGGCCGTGTTTTTGACGTGGGTTTGTGGTTTAGTCTCCGTGTTTTTGACTTGGGTTTGTGGGTTAGTCTCCGTGTTTTTGACGTGGGTTTGTGGTTTAGTCTCCGTGTTTTTGACTTGGGTTTGTGGGTTAGTCTCCGTGTTTTTGACGTGGGTTTGTGGGTTAGTCTCCGTGTTTTTGACTTGGGTTTGTGGGTTAGTGGCCGTGTTTTTGACTTGGGTTTGTGGGTTAGTGGCCGTGTTTTTGACGTGGGTTTGTGGGTTAGTCTCCGTGTTTTTGACTTGGGATTGTGGGTTAGTGGCCGTGTTTTTGACGTGGGTTTGTGGGTTAGTCTCCGTGTTTTTGACTTGGGATTGTGGGTTAGTGGCCGTGTTTTTGACGTGGGTTTGTGGGTTAGTCTCCGTGTTTTTGACGTGGGTTTGTGGGTTTGTGGCCGTGTTTTTGACGTGGGTTTGTAGCCCTGTTTTTGACGTGGGTTTGTGGCCGTGTTTTTGACGTGGGTTTGTGGCCCTGTTTTTGACGTGGGTTTGTGGCCCTGTTTTTGACGTGGGTTTGTGGCCGTGTTTTTGACGTGGGTTTGTGGCCGTGTTTTTGACGTGGGTTTGTGGCCCTGTTTTTGACGTGGGTTTGTGGCCCTGTTTTTGACTTGGGTTTGTGGCCCTGTTTTTGACGTGGGTTTGTGGCCCTGTTTTTGACGTGGGTTTGTGGCCCTGTTTTTGACGTGGGTTTGTGGCCGTGTTTTTGACGTGGGTTTGTGAGGTACTGTCTTTTTTGTTTATATTTGTTCTATGTCCTCTATGTTGTTCTGTGTTTGTTCATGTATGTTTTTTTTTGTCGAGTGGACCACCAGTTCTGATGGTTTTTTGTCTTTGTTGCGATGATTTTGTTCTTGCACTACTCTGTTGTTGTTAGTGTTTCTTAGCGACGTCAACGTGGTTTGATTCCTATGTCGAACCGCCTCGTTCGACGCGTAGCGTCCCATTTTAACCCTCATTACAAATAGGCTCATAACTTGAGAATTATAAATGAGATACTCATCAAACTTGACACGTTTGTTCGTCAATATCTAAGGAATTGGATGGCATAATTTCATAGTTGTCCTTTGGAATTTGACTGAGCTATGAGGATTATAAAAAGGTTGCCCCTGCCCCGTAATAATATGGCTTAGAAATTATAAATAGGCTCCTAATTTGAGAATTAAAAATCAGATATTGATGAAACTCTACACAGTTGTTCTCCATTATATAAAGAATTAAATGGCATAAAACTCTTAACTCTACTTAACTCTACTTTGCAATTTACTAGAGTCAAATGGATTAGAAGAAGGTCGCACCTGGCCCGTAATGTAGCACAAGAATTATAGAATCAAGAATTGGAAATTATAGATCAGACATTTGTGAAACTTGACACAGTTATTTACGAGTACATAAGGAATTGATGGTGTAAGACTCATAACTATACTTTGGAGTTTGCTTGAGTTATATGGATCATAATGAGGCCATCTTAACCACCTGATGGGCCATCTTAACACGTCTTTTTGAGACGATATATTTTATTGGTAGTCCCGAGACGCGACACACGACCACCACGACCCCCCGACCCTCTCCCACATGGAGTGAACTTGGCTTGTATTGGACGTGATGTACAAGCTACGTCGACATTGCACCCCAAGACTTGGCTTGTATGGTCCGTGTGACCATCGTCTGTAGTAATGTATGTCGTCAGAGCAAGAGGAGGACCATGTCTTATTCCACATCTGACCCCATGACCATCGAGGTGGTGCATGGTACACTCAAACATGCGTCATTGTTGTGTGTGTGTGTGTGTAAGGTAAGGTACCAGACCCACTTGTGGGTGGGTAGAAGACCTCCCCAAACCATCATAAGGTAAGAGAAGGTCATGTGTGCTGAGGGCCCCACATATATATACTGTGTCCCGCAAGATAAACAATTTATGCCAGTGATGCCTTGATTGCCCCTAGTGGCAGCGCCACTTAGAATCGTTCAGGAACGAAGGAAAAAAAAAGAAAAGAAAAGTGTATTTCACATCCAGTGCTTATGTCACAGTTAGATATTTGTACGAACGAAGAGATCAAGAGATGTTTTTGTATAAGGGAAAGTTGTGGGTGACGTAATGGGGAACAGGACATATTTAGTATATTTCTATGTTTATACTCGTGCCAGGAAATAAGAGGGCCACATCCTGCCTCACTCAACATAGTATGTCTGTCATATGTCCAATCTGTCATATGTCCAATCTGTCATATGTCCAATCTGTCATATGTCCAATCTGTCATATGTCCAATCTGTCATATGTCCAATCTGTCATATGTCCAATCTGTCATATGTCCAATCTGTCATATGTCCAATCTGTCATATGTCCAATCTGTCATATGTCCAATCTGTCATATGTCCAATCTGTCATATGTCCAATCTGTCATATGTCCAATCTGTCATATGTCCAATCTGTCATATGTCCAATCTGATACATCTGCATATGTCCAATCTGTCATATGTCCAATCTGTCATATGTCCAATCTGTCATATGTCCAATCTGTCATTCCAACTGATATGTCCAATCTGTCATATGTCCAATCTGTCATATGTCCAATCTGTCATATGTCCAATCTGTCATATGTCGCAAATCTGTCATATGTCCAATCTGTCATATGTCCAATCTGTCATATGTCCAATCTGTCATATGTCCAATCTGTCATATGTCCAATCTGTCATATGTCCAATCTGTCATATAATCCATATCATGTCATTCAAGTAATGTCCAATCTGTCATATGTCCAATCTGTCATATGTCCAATCTGTCATATGTCCAATCTGTCATATGTCCAATCTGTCATATGTCCAATCTGTCATATGTCCAATCTGTCATATGTCCAATCTGTCATATGTCCAATCTGTCATATGTCCAATCTGTCATATGTCCAATCTGTCATATGTCCAATCTGTCATATGTCCAATCTGTCATATGTCCAATCTGTCATATGTCCAATCTGTCATATGTCCAATCTGTCATATGTCCAATCTGTCATATGTCCAATCTGTCATATGTCCAATCTGTCATATGTCCAATCTGTCATATGTCCAATCTGTCATATGTCCAATCTGTCATATGTCCAATCTGTCATATGTCCAATCTGTCATATGTCCAATCTGTCATATGTCCAATCTGTCATATGTCCAATCTGTCATATGTCCAATCTGTCATATGTCCAATCTGTCATATGTCCAATCTGTCATATATCCAATCTGTCATATGTCCAATCTGTCATATGTCCAATCTGTCATATGTCCAATCTGTCATATGTCCAATCTGTCATATGTCCAATCTGTCATATGTCCAATCTGTCATATGTCCAATCTGTCATATGTCCAATCTGTCATATGTCCAATCTGTCATATGTCCGATCTGTCTCGGAAAAACCCCACATTGCTGGCATTGCCAATTCTTCCTGTTCAGGAAACTGTCTGGCCTCTCTCTCTCTCTCTCTCTCTCTCTCTCTCTCTCTCTCTCTCTCTCTCTCTCTCTCTCTCTCTCTCTCTCTCTCTCTCTCTCTCTCTCTCTCTCTCTCTCTCTCTCTCTCCTGTACAATTAGTTATTTGCCGTGTCTGTGTTTATATAAACAAAGGCTTGATTCATCTTTTGTATGGTGTCCTGCTTTCTCTCACATCTGGGGTTGGTTCTACAGAGTTCAAGTCGACAGCGGTTCGACTTATATAAACTGTGTCCCAGTTGAACTTCCAAACTTGACCCCTTCATACCTCACGACGCAGTGTTCGTTCACTTGCCCCTCTTCTGTAGGGTATTACTATGATTTTTTTGCTTTTTTGCACCCGAGAGCTGGCTGCTTGTGTACCCCCCACCACCACTCGCTAGACCACGCAATACTCAGGCAAGCTGTTGCGTCACATGATTACTGTGTGGCCGTTGGCAACTCAAGGGTGGGCCGTTTTGATAACCTTCTCTTCCAACACCTCGAAGCTTTGGAACTCTTAACCCTCTCGTGTTTTTCCCGATAATTTTGACCTGACATATTTCAAAAGACAGGTATTTTACTTCCTCTAAAATTTGGAAGTACTTTACCCTGTCTTTTTTTCCCCTTTCATCAGTTTCAAATTTAAGGCCCGGTCTTGATGTGGACTTCTGTCCATGACTGGAACCTCCAGCGTCCAAAAAAAAATCTATAACGAGATTATGGGGAAAGGAATTATTTATTATGGTTCCATGTCTGTTTGATCTGCTACCAGGATATATAACGAACACAGTGGCAAGGTTATTAATCAGTAAATGGAAAAAGGACTTAATTATTATGGTTCCATGTTTGTTTGATCTGCTACAAAGAAATTATTATGGTTCCATATCTGTTTGATCTGCGACATAGAAATTATTATGGTTCCATGTCTGTTTGATCTGCGACAAAGAACTTATGGTTCCATGTCTGTTTAATCTGCGACATATGAATTATTATGGTTCCATGTCTGTTTGATCTGCGACAAAGAACTTATGGTTCCATGTCTGTTTAATCTGCGACATAGAAATTATTATGGTTCCATGTCTATCTGATCTGCGACATAGAAATTATTATGGTTCCATGTCTGTTTGATCTGCTACAAAGAAATTATTATGGTTCCATGTCTTTGATCTGCGACATGGAAATTTTTATGGTCCCATGTCTGTTTGATCTGTGACATAGAAATTATTATGGTTCCATGTCTGGTTGATCCGTTACCTTGATATGTAAGGCACACAGTGGCAAGAATATGAATGAAGTAATGGGGGAAAGGACTTGTAATGATTACGGTTCCATGTCTCTTTGATCTGTTACCAGGAAACGTAAGGAACACTGTGGGGAAAGCCTCCCATTTCGCGGTGAAGGAAGAGTTCCATGGATGGGGTTTCCCTCTGCCACGGACCAGCCAGGCGATCCCCAATGAGACAAGAGGCATGGCTGCCAGTACCACAGTCAACCTGCCAAACAGTTCAGCATTTTCAGGCGAAGGACAAGGCAATGATGGTCGATATGAGGGACGCCCCTCAACCTGTATCCTCAGTTGGGCAAGAGACGGGACGAAGATGGTCCCCATCCTGACCTTGGATGGAGAGACGCCCTTCCATCTGTATCCTCAGTTGGTCCCTATCCCATGTTGGACGTGCTTAGGGAGATGACGTGACTGGGGTTACCAGCTGTGTCAACAAGGCCGAATTTGGCCTTTGACATGACCGTTGAAGATCGGATGACAGGCCATGGCTGATCGTACACACAAGGCTCACCCACCTCCCTGCGTGAAGATCCTGTCAAAAGGGGCTTAACCCCCAAGGGCTAAAGAGAAAGGGAAGTTAGTCTGAGCTGAAATCGAAAACTCGTTCCCATCTTCATTATCCGAGTGGGATTGTTTATCGGCTGGGTTCGAACCCCCATCTGATATACTCGTTTTCTTTGCAGGGGGGAGAGAGTGGCAAGGGAGAGGTCGTTGCCAGGAGTGGTCATCTGCGTGGACTGGAGTTTGCTCGCGCAGGCATGCGCCGGAGGGACGACGGGTCGTGGTCGTTGGCAAGACGTGTTCGGATTGGACTAGTGTTCGTTTGTGGGGGGGCAGGGGGTGGGGGGGTCGTTGAGCAAATGGGCTGGCCGGTGCCTCAAGAATCGTGTCCCATTGGCGTCGTGGGGGGGGGGGGGGGGGAGGCCGATGGCACACGGTCCAAGGATCGGGGGGTCGTCCAAATGCAGTCGTGTGTGTGTGTGTGTATCCGGTCGTCACAGTAAGAGCATCAACCCTCTATTTCTTTTTTTTTTATGGCATTCGCGTTCATCCAGATGGCAGAGATCAGAGAGAGAGAGAGAGAGAGAGAGAGAGAGACCCCCCTCCTCTTCTCTCATACACCTGAGGCAGCTCTGATCTTGGACAGCTTTCTTTTTTTTTTGGGGGGGTGAAGTTGGGTGAGGTGGGGGTGTGGAGGTGTGGGGTGTCGACTTGCCTTGCGCCCCCCCCCCCCCCCATGCACACCACATCACTAGGCACTGCTGCTCTCCGCCGTGAACAACTCATCTTTAGCCTCAGAGCTACAGATGCTCCACTCCTTGACACCCACTAAATTCTGGCCTCACCCACACCTGTTCCTGAAAATACTGCTGGAGGGAAGGTGGCTCTCTTGTCCACACCTGTACTGCCTGGGGGGAGAGGAGGAGGAGAAGGGGTGTCCTCCACAACCCACCACACCTGCAGTGGCTGGATGGGTCCTCCTCCACAACCCACCACACCTGCAGTGGCTGGATGGGTCCTTCTCCACAACCCACCACACCTGCAGTGGCTGGGTGGGTCCTCCTCCACAACCCACCACACCTGCAGTGGCTGGGGGGATGTCCTCCACAACCCACCACACCTGCAGTGGCTGGGGGGGTGTCCTCCACAACCCACCACACCTGCAGAGGCTGGGTGGGTCCTCCTCCACAACCCACCACACCTGCAGTGGCTGGGGGGGTGTCCTCCACAACCCACCACACCTGCAGTGGCTGGATGGGTCCTTCTCCACAACCCACCACACCTGCAGCAGCTGGGGGGGTGTCCTCCACAACCCACCACACCTGCAGTGGCTGGGTGGGTCCTCCTCCACAACCCACCACACCTGCAGTGGCTGGGGTCTCCACATCCCCCCACAACTATGCTAGTCAGACAGTACGTACGCTGAGATGCCGTGACGCTACCCATTTTGGCCATTGGCATTCCACCTGCCAGTAGGTTTAGTCTCCTCATCTGCAGGTACCTTCCCAAAACCTTCCTCCTTCATGTCAGTGTGCTCTCTTGCTTGTTGGACGGATCGCAGAAGAGAGAAATGAAGGTCCTAAAAAAGAAGAAAAATCCTTGCACCTTGAGGCAGTGTCCTGCAAGCAGGCTTTTCCCAGGTTTCTTGCCCTGACCTGCTTCCTCCTCTCTCTCTCTCTCTCTCCATTTGAAAGGTCACTCTCTACATCAACTGTGATTGCCTTTGTGTTGAAACCTACAGTATCTGAGCTCCCAGGCAGCCAGGAATAATTTGACTGTTGGGGAAAACCAGTGTTTCCTCACCAGAATGTTTCAGAGTAGGAAGTTTCAAACCCTGAGTTTCCAAGAATATAGTTTTGAGAATCTTATCCTCATAGAAGAGCACCCCACACAGAAAAGTTTTTCAGGATACAATTGCTACATTTTAGCAGTTTGTACACTAATCATTTATCACTTTTGTATAGGTTGTGTGCTTGTTTCAGTTCTTTTATATTTAACTTAAACAAGGACACTTTCCATCAATTGTCTTTTCTGGAGAGACGTGTATTACAGTTGTTTTGTGTATATCTTATTTATATATGATTATATATATATAATAATATAATATATATATATATATATATTATATATATATATATATATATATATATATATATTATCTTATTAATGATAAATATCTGTCTTTCAGGTGCAGATGTAAAGGAAAAGCCAGCCAAAAAGGGACGTCAGCCGCAGTTTGATGCACATCCTTCACCCAATTCTACCGACATGAGGGTACATTCTGCATTGAACTTACCAAGACCAACAGTGTTACCATTCCAGTCTCATGCTGCAGCTGTTCCCCCTCCCATGATGACCTTGCCATGGATTTCTCCTGCACCATCACTTTTTAGCCATTCCCCATATGTACCGTGTCCTCCAGCCACTCCACTGATATTACCCTCAAGAGATCTGTTAGCGTCACCATTGAGTAAAGTCCATTGTACCCCTCCAATGATACCGTTAGACAAGATACAAGCTCCTGTTTTTGCAATGACCCAGTCTGGCAAGAAGACTACTCCTGATTTAGAGACACATCATGGAAAACTGTCCAATACCACTCCAGTGGCGATAAAACATGAAAATTATGTGTCTTCTCCTTCCTATGTACCTCATTTAGGAAGATTGCCTGTTTCCTCTCATGGTTTGGGACCACAACAAGGAAAGATCCCAGCCCTTTCCTCTCTCACGCCAAAACTTGAAAACCCGCCACCCCCACCTTCTATGACTCACCATCCCTCTTATTTGGGACTATCTGGGAAGGTGTTATCTTCTGCTAAAGCGCCACATTCTCAAAACGCGTCTATCCCATCATCTGTAGCTTGTAGACCCCCACCTCTTATTCCTTTACCTTTAAGCAGAGAGAATTTAGGTATCTATAATACTACATATTCAGACACCTCTGATATATCAAGTGGTGTAGTTTCATCTAAAATGACGCAAAGACAATCTCAAAAGGAGATGGCAGTACCTGATCCATCAAAAATTTCTTCTCAGATTAGTGTTACATCCCCTTATCCCTCAAATGCTGAACTTCATCGTGAATCATTTGCTCATCAAGAAACAGACAAGACCTCTGTACAGAAAAAGTGTGATCCAAGTCGAGCAGAATCACCATCCACTCAGAGGACTTCAAACTCATCTCATATGCCATCTGTCTCTTCTCAGATGTCATCCGTCATACCTCAGACTGTAACATCCACATCTCAAGATTCCTTAATCTTATCTGTGCCAAAAATTTTACCAAAGGCATCTGCCCCTTCTGTTGGATTGACCATCTCTCCAATGGTACTTATTCCAGCGTCAGTTGCTTTTGAATCTCTTAATTCTCAAAAGGTTACTCATACTTCTCAGATGACTGCAAATGCCTCCCAAGTAAGACCAAAAATACAGGCATCCATACCAGTTTCATCTGTGACTTCTGGTGTTCCACCACAGTACTACTGGATTGTTACACCAAAATTATCAAAGCCATCCACAACAGTTTCTGCAGCATCGCCTGTGGATTCTAGTCAGAAATCTGTCATTGATAACTCTTTATCAAAAACAGCAACATCTGCCATCAGAACAATTTCACAGAGTCCAGCCATGACATCAGCATTGCCTGTTTCACAGAGTTCTTCTCAACATAGTATTATAGGTCCACCTCCAGTCTCTTCCTCATCTTATTTGGCATCTTTGTTAAAAGCAGGTGTCCCTTTGGTTCCTGTTTCATCATCTGTAGATTCAGTCATATCCACGTCTTCAGGACTATCTACCTCTTCTGCATCAACTACTAATGTGTCAGGTGCTTCCTTGCCTGTTACTATTTCTGTTTCGACACCTATCATGTCTACTCCACCAATTATAGCTCACCAGAAGAATACCTCCCCACATGACAGTGGCGAGGATTACAAGCCTTCACATGTAGGTCATACGGGTGTAGAGAAACAGGCACACATTGTGACATCAGCAGCTAAAAGTCCTCCAACTCTCAACTCCCAGCCAAGTGATCCCATTTCCGTGCCATCAAAACACGCTCAAGCAGCAGTAACTGGTGCGGATGACAGTGCCCCAAAAAAGCCCCAAACGGCTCTGAATGTCGTGACCACATCTGCACTGCCAACTTCCCATAAGGCGGTGAGTTTCATGGTTATGATATTGATTTGTCTATTCATGCTGCATAAAACTATGCTTATGGAATATATATTTGATTTATAAGATTGGTATCAATAGTAATACTGACAGGGTGAAATTGTTAGCCTTAGGGACATAAATGAATGTCTGCAGTATTGCTTTGTCAGAGGAGAGAATCTCATCACAATCCTCCGGTTCACTTTGCTGGAATACACTAACATCATATAGCTGTAATGATTGGCTAAATCACTTGTACAAGTATTTGATCATGTCTACACTGAGAATTATCGTGTATCTTATCCTTTGGTTTACCCCTTTCACTTCTGCAACACTGGACAAATATTTTCTTGTGGTTTTAAGCTTCACCTGTATGTATTTTTCAGTGTCCTAGATTTATGCATATTTTGTGTCATGTATAGATCAGAAACCTTATCTCACATAATGTGCACCTTAAACTCCATTGGAATGTGGGGCACAGTGTTAGTTCATGACAAATTGGCTATAAACTTCATACTAACTCCTCACTATGAAAAGAAATATGTGTTTCCTCTCTTCTCTTTAGCTGAAGTTGACATATTGTTATGGTCCTATCTTCAGACCTTTTCTTATGCCAATTCTAAGCAGTTTTGTCTGTGCTTTGCTAGTACCTGTTGCGCACATGAAAGAAATGTACTGTAAATGTATATACTGTGCAGAGGATTTCCAAAATGCATCGGAATAAGACTCACATAAATTGCAACATCTTGTGACAGCACAGCAGATGTAAGTCCAAATGACAGAAGGAAATCAGAACAAAAATAATTTCTGGCTGAAAAAAAGCAATCTTGTATCCCATATAAAATTAATGGACAAAAACAGAATGGTAATAGGAAAAACAAATCCATCAGCTGAATGGTTGTAGATTATGGGTAATTTCCACCCATATTCTTTGTACCTTCAATTGAAACTGGATCTGTAATGTGTATCTCAAGTTTGCCCCGGGTAGCACATCCAGTTACACCTGTGTGGATATTT
This sequence comes from Panulirus ornatus, assembly GCF_036320965.1. NCBI lineage: Eukaryota > Metazoa > Arthropoda > Malacostraca > Decapoda > Palinuridae > Panulirus > Panulirus ornatus. The sequence continues at coordinate 8,811,822 of NC_092268.1, forward strand.
GAATACTTCCTTGGAACTGCTATTCCTTCAAACATATCCATTTTTGCTCCAAGATAACATTTTCTCCTTCCACACATTCTTCATTGCTCCCAGAACCTTCGCTCCCTTCCCCACCCTGTGACTCACTTCCACTTCCATGATTCCACTCGCTGCTGAGTCCACTTCCAGATATCTAAAACCCTTCACTTCCTCCAATTTTCTCCATTCAAACTTACATCCCAATATACTTGTCCCACAACCTTACTGAACCTATAACCTTGCTCTTATTCACATTTACTCTCAACTTTCTCCTTTCACACACTTTTCCAAACTCAGTCACCAACTTCTGCAGTTTCTTTCATGAATCAGCCACCAGAGCTTTATCATCAGCAAACAGCAACTGACCAACTTTCCAGGCCCTTTCATCCCCAACAGACTGCATACTCATCCCTCTCTCCAAAACTCTTGCATTTACATACCTAACCACCCCATTCATAAACAAATTAACCATGGGGCCATCACACTCCCCAGCCGCATACCAAACTTCACTGGGAACCAATCACTTTTCTTTCTTCCTACTCGTACACATCACATACATCCTCGGTAAAAACTTTTCTCTGCTTCTGACAGCTTACCTCCCACACCATATACTCTTAAGACCTTCCACAAATCATCTCTATCAACCCTATCATATGCCTTCTCCAGATCAATGCTACATACTACTCCATCTGTTTTTCTAAGTATTTCTCACGCACATTCTTCGAAGCAAACACCTGATTCACACATCCTTTACCACTTCTGAAAGCACTCTGCTCTTCCCCAATCTGATGCTCTGTACATTCCTTGACCGTCTCAATCAATACCCTCCCATATAATTTCCCAGGAATACTCAACAAACTTATACCTCTGTAGTTTGAACTTTCACCCTTGTCCCCTTAGCCTTTGTACAGTGGCACTATGCGCACATTCTGCCAGTCCTCAGGCACTTGACCATGATCCATACAGACATTGAATATCCTTATCAACCAGTCAGCAACACAGTTGCCACCTTTCTTAATAAATTCCACTTCAGTACCATCCAAACCTTCCGCCATGCTGGATTTTATCCTCTGCGAAGCTTTCACTACCTCTTCTCTCTTAACCAAACCATTCTCCCTGACCCTCTTGCTTCACACACCACCTCGACCAAAACACCCTACATCTGCCACTCTATCATCAAACACATTCAGAAAATCTTCAAAATACTTACTCAGTCTCCCATATACACACATATACATATACATATCAACATATACACATTTACATACATATAGATACATGTACACAGATATATGCATATATATACTCATGTACATATTCATACTTGCGTGCCTTCCTCCATTCCTGGTGCCACCTCTCCCCACAGGAAATAGCTTCACTACCCCCAGCTTCATATACATACTCCATCCTGAACCAGGTACCCATTTTATTGACCAACCCTAGGGGTGGATGAACAGCTGGGTTGACTGTGGACTGACTGCTTTAACCAAGGATTCGAACCTATGTGTTCGACCCTTGGCGGCCTATGAATGCATCACAGTCTGGAATACTAACCACTTTACCATGGGAGTCCATTTGACTTGCGCTTTCGTTTTTTCTGGCAAAATAGTGTCAGAACTCATTTTTTTTTTTTTTTTTTTTTCTTACAACTCTGAAGTGGCTTCTCTGCAGGTAAAGTTGTTCCAAGTGGTAATTTTTCAACATCTCTAAGGTATGGAGGGCTGACAAATCCTACATGTTCTGCAGTACTTTAATGTATCACCTGTAGATCTGCTTAGCATAGGATTGATCATTTTTTCAATAGTAAACATAACAGTGTTACCTTTTCTTTTTCAGGAAAATGTTAAAAAAGAAGAAGATTCAGTACGAATCAATGATATTATATCTGCTGTATTGGGCAAGACTTCTGCAGTTCGTTTGATAATGGAATCTGTCTCCTCTGATCAAAGAAAGGGTGGCTGGATCCACCTCTGAACAACAGAAAAAGTTATCTAAGAAACAGGACAGTAATTGGGAACCCTCATCAGGTCATTTGAAATTCAAAGTTAAAAAGCAGGGACCAAGTAAAAGAAAATCACACAGTCAGATGAAGCACGATGGAGAGAACTCCTCAGGTACTCTGTCTCATCCTACACCACCTAAAAGGATCCCCAAAGAGAAGTCACTTGAAAAAGATTTAAGAACACAGCCAGACAATGTTAAGGACGTGAAGTGTTCAGTAAAAGAATCAAGGGTTAGCACCACACCAGTAACTAATAGGAGTGTGATTACAAGTGTCAGCAAATGGAAAAATGACAGTAGTGGAGTTTCTTCTTCCTCTTGTGGATCAAAGCATCACGTTGAAAATTTTAAGGTAGAAACTTTAGCAAAACCTGCCAAAGTTGACTTTGTGCCTGTAATTTCTTGTGCAGAACAGAAGCAGCTCTTCACACCACAACTTCCCAGTGGAACTAAAACTGCTGCAACAGATGGTAAGTTTTGTCTTGTTTCTACAGCATTTGGTCTGGTATCCTTTTTTTTTTTAGATATACCTTTGTTAGTCTTCATAAGTGTTTCAGAACTTTGTCAGGGATTTGAAAGATAGAGTCATACATTTCTTTGTTCTCCCGTTTTCTCGGTCTACTGTCTCAAATCTCCCTCCTGTTCTCTATATAAATTTTCAAGCTGATGTAAATTTGTTCATTTAATTTTCTTTCAGCAGCATTTTTGTTCTTGCCTTTGATTCTTTACCCTTTTATTTCTCCTTCACTTTCGCATTTTGATGTTCCCCATCATACAGCAAATGGGCATATTGATTTCTTCCTGCCTGTACATGTGTCCATCCACATGGGTATCCCAGTTAAGTATACACAAAATCTCATAAGTGAGTGATTGGACATGGACCAGACTTGCATTACAGATACTGCGCACCAAAGTTCCACATAACACAATCCATTTCATGAGTCTGAGAGTTAACAGTCATAAATGGGCCCTCAGGGGTTTGCATTCTGGAAAAGCACATACTATGAGGACATAGAAAGAAATACGACATAAATATTTCACCACATGTGACACAGCTCATAAAACCAATGAGGATGAAGGCCCTCACCATCAGTAGAAATCAGAGGACAAATCCAAGCTCTAAAAAACAGCATCACTACCCTAGATAACTGAAGGGCAAATGGCAAACTGGCACTCCCTCAGCACAGTGAACTGAAAGATCCACAGCAACCAACTCTAGTGCGTGTTAAGGCACGGTCACACATATATCTAAAATGAATGGGAAAACAATGGTACAGCTGATTTATCACAAGTTTTGGACAGCAGAAGTTGCCTATTGCCTTCTAGAAGAGGATTACTCTACCCATTTATAAATTGCCCACATTCTCGTGCTCTTTTGGATCTTTGAAAGTCTTAAGTATTCTTTCAAAATAATTCTTAAATTTTTCTTATATATTCCTGAAATGTATGAGATTTATAACTAACTTACATCAAATGTTTGAACTGCAAGTTAAAATTCAGGTATACTTGAAATAGAAAACACAACAGCCTCATTTAATTGTGACGTCATAATTGTAAATAAACAAGAATGCCTCAATCTCCCTAGAGCAGCCCCTCTTCAGAAAATATAGATACCTCAAGTCTTCCATGGGAAAGAAGGTCCCAAATTGCCTTCATTGAATCAACAGGGGATATCCTGCAATTTGGGACAATGACAGTGCCAATTATGCGACCACCTGAAAGCAGAGTGTGGGAGACCAGATGTCAAGGGAAGGCACAAAATTTTTATCTGTTGCTGAAACTATTTCTAGGATTTTCGTCTCCAGAAAGGTCTTGCATGACCACACATTTGACCCACCAACCCACCCCCACTCATGAAGCACTGCTGACTCATTTGAATGACAGCTGTTCTCTAACGTATTAGACAGACATGCTCACAAGAACCTTCTCAAAAATTAGCCATGAACCAACCCCTGAAAAGAAATTTTGTGTGAAAAACCTGAAAATCAGTCCTAACACAACTGCCCACCCACCTTTTACTCCCACTGATACATGCAGTGCAATAAAATCCTTAAAGACCTCTCCTGCTACAGACCCTGACAAGATATCGTATTTTCACGTAAATCCCTTTGCCCTAGTTGCAACCCAAGAACTTAAACAGATTTCTTCAGCAAAATACTTAACATCTGGAAAGTTGCCAGTTTAATACCAATGCTCAAACCCTCTAAATTACCATCTTCCCCTCCTCCTTCCACCATCTACCACTTCTGTATTCAGTAACTAAACTCTGAAAAACAGCTTCGCAGGAGAATGAAGCAAAATATCCCACTCTTACGAACAGAACATGGCTTCATAACCCGAGCACTCCACCACCATGCTACATACAGACATCACCCAACACATATGGCTTCAGCCAACCGCAGCCCCAGTCCTGAACAGCACTATTGGCCATAGACAGTTAACATAGCATTTGACACTGTTTCCCCCTATACATTTTCACACTAAAGATGCTTGACACCACTTTTCACAACAGTTAGAGAAATTGATTGGCCAACCTCTTAGCTGGCTGTTACGCCATAGGCACCCACGCCTGCTTCACCTTCAAATCCCTCAAACACAACGCTAGAGTTCCCCAAGGAGCATTTCTTTCTCCAGTCCTAGTTAGTCTTTTCCCTACAAGACATACCATTACCTCCAGAAAACCTCAGCATGAAGTTCCTCTCATAAGCAGATGATCACAATCACGTCATAACTCCCTGACATAACCTTAGCAACAGCAAACATGCAGCACTAAACTAATGCAGTTGAAACAATAGCTTACCCAGAACAGACTGTTTACATCTCCACAGAATTTAATCACTCTTTTGACCCCAGACAGACATGATTCCAACCTACACCCTTCATTCACCTTGTATGGACAATTACTCCCTTGGAAAAACAAACTCAGCTCTGACATGGGACCATCCAGAGCTGATTACTGAATTGTGATTTATATTTATGAACGAGGAACTAGTATTCTCGTAAGCTTCAGAGTGATTAAAGGGGGGTAATTTTCCATAGATATGTCCCGTATAGAAGACTAAACTAGATTTAATCCCCACTGAAAGTAGCTCTTAGGGTTCTGGTTTCAGGAGAGATATTGTTTTTGCAGGGCATTTAGATGAAAGTACAAGAAATTATTGTTTTTGATGGGTTATAATCAGCAGCCAATCTAGAGTGTGGTCAGATGACCCAAGTGACGTGGGCAAACTGTGCAGAGGACGAGCGTCTTTGATGTTGGATCATGATTAGGATACATGCTGAGTTATATGGCTCTGTCTCTTAAGTAGTCATACTGGAAGCAAGAGGTCACTGACAGAAAGGCTGTATCATAATCACTTGTTGGAGAGGAGTACGGTCTCTTGGTGGGCTTCTTTACTTTGAACGAGTCCATTATTTCCTTACCCCTGCTTGGAATGCATTCTTAAGAGCTGTAGAACCTCTTTGAAGGGGCCTTGTGGTTGTATTATGATTAATAATAATAGATAATAATGATAATAGTGATAATGAAATAGGATATATGCTGTAGTATTGTTGATCACAGAAAGTGATACGTAATTGGCTTGATTGTGTGTGTTGTCTGTTTTGGAGGAATTTAGTGCCTTTAAAGCATGGATTGACATTTCCTTCTTGGAGGACCCTGGTTAGATTATGAAGTAGTTCAAGAATGGTAGAATGATTGTAGTATTATTCAAGAGGACATTAGGTGAAGGTAAGTAAATGATAGAATTGACAAAATCTGTTTGTGAGATGCCATCCAAGTTCAGAGATTTGAGATCCCAAATGCATTCATCAGGCATGCTTGATGAACAGTAGGCACATAACCCATCCAAGAAGTATAACTTCAGTTTTGCTTACCTGTTATTATTCTGCACTTCTTTAATCTTTTCAGACAAAGCTGACAAAAGAAGACAAGCAGAGTCAGTTACAGGGAGTGTTAATACTTCTGTTGCGGAAAAACAAGTCAGAAGTAGCCACGTACCCGGATCTGATGATGTCCTTAAAAAGACGGCATCAGTCCCAAAGACAGTAAAGAAAAAACGTACAAATGTTGAGGGGATAAAGTTACCCTGTAAAAGAAAGCACCAATCTGGTAAGAATTCAGGTACTAAAAAAAGAATTTCAGATGTAGTAGAGTCCTTGAGAAAGGAAAAGGAAAGGCCTGTTTCTGTTCTTAGAAATGTGGACCTAAATAATGGATCAAGTGTGGTGAGATCAACAATTATATGTAAAGTAGAGTCTTCACATGGAAAGAATAGTGTCATAAGTCCATCGCCTGTGCCAGCTGTGGAATCCCCATGTAGTCAGATCAGTGCCGTTTCATCATCTGCATTGGGCGGAAAACCTTCACACAAGAACACTGCCACCCTTTCTTCCGATGCACTAGCAACAGAGTCTTCATTTGGCATGAACATAGCTAACACATCATCGTCTGCTGCAGTTGCAGAATCTGCACACAACAATAGAATTGTAAAGACCCTCCCAACCAGCTTAGCATCCCAGGAGGGAGAGGTTTCCTCTGCCTCCCTCATGACAAATCACATGGTAGAGTCGTCTTTAACTCAGAAATATTCAGCGAAAGTGTGCGAAAGAGGTTAGTTCAGTGCTTCTGTGTTCATGACTAAATGATCCAGTTCTCTATGAATGCATGATAGTTATAGTACATGGTTGACCAACTTTGGCTTGGGAAGCAGAACACAAGAGAATAGGTTCCAACAGATGAAGACAGTATATTTGTTTAGCATGAAAAAATAAAGGTAAAGCAAGAATTTACATATTTTAAACTCTGAATATTTACTCCAGGAATTGTAATTCATTCATATTTGCCTTGAAATTTCTTAGATGACTTAAGGATGAAAACAAATGAATGGAGATGTTGGGACTCTTGTCACCAAAACATAGAAAAGTTTGTTTTGATTTTCATTTGCCTGAAGGAGAGGCGGTCACCGGTTGTGTCTTGAGTTTGTTTTGCATTACATTAAGTACCTTCCCATTATCCCATATATTTGTAGCACCATCCATAAGGCCTCTCAGATAGTCATATCATTCTTTTTCTCCAGATCCATAAAAGCCACATACAGCTTTTCTTTTATTTATGCTCATGATTCTTTTGTAAAAGCATAAATTGTGTTTTTCGTAGATGCATAATGTTGTAAATGAGGCTACATTCATAGGCAGTGAATTTCCAGTCACATTAACCTGACTTAGGTAAATACTAAAGACTTAGTAACTAAGTAAATGCATGGAGAACATAAATAAATACTGCAAACGAGTGATTACACAAATCAGTCCAAAACACATAAATGTTTTCATAAGGTATTGTTATGGGTGTAAATTAGGCAAAGTCTTATTTGTTCCTGATGTTTGCATGTTAAGGTGGAAGTATTGATTATAAAATGAGATTTGTACTCTGTTGGGTTTCCAAGTATTTCTATAAGTTCACTGATAGTTTAAGGGCAAAAGTGGTCACTAATGCATCTGCAATATTAGTGTATTCGACTCATGTTGTATGTATTTCAGCTTGCAGGAAAAAGCTGTTGTTGAAATTGGAGCGACTTACTCATAGACATATAAAGAGGGATTTCTTAAAGAAGCATCAGATAAGCATGAGATCTGGGATTGTATTACGTCGCCAACTGAGGAACTGGGATATCAAACGTAAGTTTGTAGTTTTTTCTTTTGATTTGTATATTTTGTATGCATGTTATCTGTTATCAAATATGGCCAACTTGATCTTAGATTTTCACTGTAACATCTAAAGGGTAACTAGGGGCTGAGCGAATCCCTAAGTAGGTTGCCAATTGTATTAAGTCTCTTTTAGCACTAAATGAAAGTAGAAATGTTGTTGGATCACTATAGGTGTAAAGTTGTAGGTCTTGTAGATTTCCAAAGCCCAGATCAGTAACAGAATAAGAGCACTGGAGTTGGATAACCCATATATCATAGTTGGAATGAGGACTATTGAGACTTGAAATGAGAGAGATATTCTAGTTAAAGAAATTATCACAGAGGGCCATGGATGAAGGATATTTTATATGCTATGGCCATGTAAGACATGATAGATGACAGTTAGTTTACAAGGTCTTTGATAATTTGGCTGAAGATATAGGGAGAAGAAAGAGACATCATAGGAGATGGGCAGATGCAATAATCCAACCAAGGAGCGGAGGTATTTCAAATCAGAAAGCCGTAGGTTTGATTTAGGATGTGATACAGTGGAGGCACGGTGCATTAATAAGGATATGTGTCTGCACAGTGAGTCAACTTATCAAAAGGTAGCTGTTCATCTCTTTGCTGTGAGCCGAAGTTAAAGATATGTGTGTGCTGGCTCTACTGCTGTTTGCACTTGATTCACCCTATTTCAACGTCACCAAACTTAGATATGATAGGTAGAATGTATTATTATGGTTTATCATTATCACATTTATTTTAGATATTCTGTTTTAATCTTGAGATGAATCTTCAATTATATCGCTCTTCACCTTCAGGTTACTTAACATTGTATGGAAAGAAACCTCCTTTATTGCCTTCAGAGAGCTTCTCTCTGCCTTCGCCTGAGCCATCTGATGAAAAAGAGACAAGATATCCCAAAATTGAGAATGATGATGTAAAGTCTGTTGCTTTACAAGATATGTTACAGGAAGCTCACACCGGAGTGGAGTCAGGTTTTGGTCCTCCTGAACCAGACATTTTTTTTCCTTCCACATCGACATCTGTTCAGCCACAAAAGCGTAAGGCACGTAAAGTACCACTACCCCGTCTCAGATTCATGGGGGAGCACAGTGAAGCTTTATCAAATAAAGGTTCTAGTCAGGCTGCCAGGGTTGTTTGTGATAGATCTAGTGACCAAACTAGTCCTGGAATCATCTCGTGTAATAAGCAACAGCTTTTGGTATTAAAGAATGAGAGACTAAGTTTGGGGCAAGTCAATTTTCTGTCCTTGATTGGTTCAGGTTTAGCGAAGAAAGCATCAGATAACTCTGATTTGGATTCAATACCAGGAAGTCAAATAATGATGGATCCTGGATTTTTTGGCTTAAAAGGAACCTCCCATCCACCACCAAGTTGGTCACTAGTGCTTGATGCTCAGGGAACTAAAATAGAGAGTAGTACTAATATGGCACCCACTCCTAGCCAGGGCCACACTCCGAGAGAAATCAGTGGGATCCAGGGACCACCACATCACAGTAAGGTTTTGCAGCCTGGGCAGGTACACAGTGCTACCTTGCCTTCATCACCGACATACAACTCTACCAGTTTACCCCTGGGACAAGTATATGCAACTGCTTTTATGACTCCAGGACAGCAGATACAAAGTGGACAGGGCCAGTATCATGTCGTTACTCCCATTCCCGGTGGACGAGATGGGAATGCACAAGGTCATGCCGCATCGGTTATTCATCAGAGAAGAATTTTTGCCCCAATTGTTATACCTCCAAGCCACCAGCCATCCTCAGCTGGTTTACCATCAGCAGCAACAGCAGCAGCAGCAGTTCAGGCACCAAATTCTCCAATGGGAACAAGAATTTTGACTGTAGATCATGCAGGTAGGGTTCGAGACACATTAAATCAAAGCATACCTTCAGCATACAGTAGATATTCTGCTTCAGCATCTAGACCTGATAGTTGGAACAATCAAAGACCAAGTGCCCGAGCATCACCACCACCTCCACTAACATTCATGGGTGTGGGGGCTGTGAATACCAGCATGAGAGATGTTATTCCAAGCACAAAAGCTCCTCGAGGGATGCCACCACCCCTTTCTTTTATGGGGTCCAGTTCTGAAACATCAACAAGACCGCTTATACATATCACTTCCTCACAGTCCAGTCCAAGACCATCAAATGCTGGGGTTTGGACACGAGCTTTGGATTTAAGCCAACAAAGTTCTGCATCTCGTACCTATGGAGTTATTAACCATACTAGACATGTCATTCCTGAAAAATTACCACTGAATATGCCATATCCTGCACACGGAAATGGGCTTGAACAGAGACCATCAGGTCTACCCTATGTTACACAGGTTCATGTCCTTGACCATCATCCACCTAGTATATCAAATGCTATGCAAACAAATGTGATTCCTCATCAACAGCCATTTAAAGTGTCTCACACTAATCGGGCACAGGTGATACATGATCATCGACAACCAGGGTTGCCTTATAATGTACAAGGGAAACTGTTAAACCATCACAAGTCAAATACACCACAAGAGACTCATGAACAAGTGATGGGGAACCAACAACAACTAAACTTGCCTCACAGTGTCCTTCATCAGAATGATGTTAACCAGCGACCTTCAAGCCACCGCACGAAGATCTCAGACTTGCAGTATTGAACAAGAGACCACCAAGCTTGCCTCTAAATGCCCAAGGCCAAGTTGAAGTAAACAAGCGACCATCAAGTGTACCACATGATGTCCAGGGTCGTACCACACCTAACCAACAACAGCCAAAGTTGCCACACACTGTGCAGGATCAGGTTGTTACAGACCAGCATATACCAAGTGTACCCAGCAGTGTGCAAGGGTCTCCAGCTTCAAATCTGCGAACACCAGACTCCAGCCACAGTTGCAGTCCTGCAGGTTTGTGTTCATTATTCTTTCTCCAATCATTTTTAAATTATACTTTATACACATTCCTGTAAGTAGTAGTAGCCATAGAAGGCAACTAAGAGGGGTTGAAGCAGGTGACTGGAAATTCTCTTTTTATGTATTACTGTGATGAGGATTTTAATGTGATTAATTATGCAGTATGTCTGAATCCTTTACATATAATTGTATACAGCAACAGTGGATTTTCTTAGTTACTAGTTTGAAGGTACTCTAGGTTAGAATGTTTTATTTTATTTTATTGGAGGTTTAATGTGATAATTATTCAAATCACACATACAAAGTTTTGTACCACCACATTTATTGGAGGTTTAAAGTGATTATCATTGTTTTCAGACTCAGGAACCAATGCCCAGGGGTTTAAAGTCAGTCATGAATCAGACCAGCATCATCACCATAAATCGAGTAAGTTGTGGCGAATTGTAGAATTTATGTGTAGGTGTTCCTCACTTATACCAAAAAGGTAGAAAAGGTTGTTTTAAGAGAATTCACTTTAAGCTAATATAGGTTTCCATAGTAAAAGGGGGGTTTCTGTTACCAGCCAAGGTCAAAGTCACCCATTTGATAAAGATAGTGTATGTAAATCAACAAACAAGAGGGAGATAGGAATGTGCTAGGTGGTAGGTTTCCCTCTTGCTCATACAACTGAAAAGCACAGACATGTCAGAGAGTTTCAAAAGTTATAATGATAAAATCTTAGCATAAGGAGATAGACTGGGTGGGTCCTGAGGTCAGAATTTATTGATGTATCTCTTCTTATCAGGAATTCCAGAACTGATGCCTGTTATCGAAGCATTGATCTTGCAACTTATTGACATTGGGCTACCAACGTCTTTGGAAAGTATAACCCAGACTGCTATACAGCTGTTTGAGGCACGAGGAACATTCGATCCATTTTGTTGTAAACCTGAGGCGAAGAAGTGGTACCAAGACTTTTGCATGGCTCATGTGCATCGATTACCACGAGGTGATGGAGAGCAAGCTTGGCCATTACCATCTGATGATGAGGCACGACAGTGGCTCACAAAATTAAAAGTGGACATGATTAAGTTCTATGGGGTGACACCACTTCGAGTATTTTACATGCAAGAGCTTAATTTCTTTTTGGACAAGCAAACAAGAGAAATCAAATTTCACAGAATGTTTCCTGGAAAGGCCCATTGCTCCAATGAAAAGGATACAGTCACAGTTTTGTTTATTTTAGGTGCAAATGGTCACTTAGGGCCTGGAATGATAATTTTTCCTCGGATGGTGATACCAGAAAAACTATTTTCATCTCTGAAAAATACCAAGGGAGGAAAGGAGTGGGTGTTAGGTTCATCAATGAATGGATGGCTCTATAGTGACTGCATATCAGAGTTTGTCAGTGATGTGTTTGTCCCGTGGCTGAAGAAGAGAAATATCCATTTCCCAGTGGCTCTTTTCGCAAATGAATATATGTCCAATATCCCATTAACAAGGATGAGCGAGAGCTTTATGAATCAAGGGATACAGCTTATCACTGTGCCAAGGGTGATGGCTCCCTTACTGAGTCCTGCCGAGTGGATTATAGCAGATTATTTTCGCACAAAGTGGGGGCAGTCTGTACACAAGTGGAGAATTGCAAATAATCTTAAACCTCTTTTAGAAGAGAATTTTCCTCCATTCATTATCAGTTGTCTTATTAATGAGGCAACCCCAGAACAAGTGCGTGGCAAATTTGTCAAGTTTGGAATTTGTCCATTTGATTGTCAAGCAATGTTTCAGTGCCTGCGCAGTCATAGTTATAAACGTTAGTGTTACAATCACATGGCTTATGACTTGTTACAGGTCATAATGTTACAAAAGATTTTGACTGGTGAATAAAGACTTCCAAGTGAGACTGACTTGTTAAAAAAGATCTCACATGTGATTTGAGGAATGAAAGGAAAGTGTGTCAGATATTCATTTATTACTCTTAATTGAACAAGAATGAACTCACAGAACAATACATAATGATAATCATAGGTGAAAATTCACAAGCTTTATAAATATGCCTGAAAAACATAGAGTAGCATTCTCAGATAAATTGTATTATATTATTGCTTTTGTACTTACATTTAGTGATTCCCCTGTTCACTTATTTTCTGCCATTTGTTTCGACATTTGTTTCCTCAGATTTTACAGTTTTCAGATTTTCATGAGAATTTGTGTATTGATGGCATTTCCTATGTTGATTCAGTATTTTCATGATTTTCTTGAAATCATGGATTAACTTGAAAATTTCAGTATAGATGCTATTTAGTATGCTGAATAAGAGTCTGTGGTCAAAACCTAAAAATTAGGCTAATTAGTCGAGTAATTAGCATATGAATATAATTATGAGTAATCCAGGCATTAATAACATGCCAAATAATATGACATTCAGTGTTTTCATTCCAAATACTGAATAAGCAAAGGAAATACCATCTATACACAAATTTTCACGAAAATCTGAAAACTTCAAAAATTCGAGCAAAATGCAAGGTTATAGCCTTGCATTGTTCATGAATTTTTTGAAATCATCAATTTGCTTGAAAATTTCAGCATAGATGCTATTTAGTATGCTGAATAAGAATCTGTGGTCAAAACCTAAATATTAGGCTAATTAGTTCAGTAATTAGCATATAAATATAATTATATTTAAGAATAATTTAAGCATTAATAACCCACTTAATATTTTGAAATTCAGTCTTTTGATTCCAAATAGGAAATACTACGTATACACAAATTTTCATGAAAATCTGAAAACTTTGAAAATCTGAGCAAAATGCAAGGCTATAGCCTTGCATTTTTCATGATTTTCTTGAAATCATGGATTTTCTTGAAAATTTCAGGATAGATGCTATTTAGTCTGCTGAATAAGAATCTGTCATCAAAACCTAAAAATTATTATAATTAGTCAAGTAATTAGGATATGAATATAATTATCATTATTTCAAACATTAATATCACGCTTAATATTTTGAAATTCAGTCTTTTGATTCCAAATACTAAATCAGCATAGGAAATACTACGTATACACAAATTTTCATGAAAATCTGAAAATGTCAAAAATCTGAGCAAAATGCAAGGCTATAGCCTTGCGTTTTTCATGATTTTCTTGAAATCATGGATTTGCTTGAAAATATCAGCATAGATGCTATTTAGTATGCTGAATAAGAATCTGTGGTCAAAACTTAAAAATTATGATCATTAGTCGAGGAATTAGTATACGAATATAATTATCATTAATTAAAGCGTTAATAACACGCTTAATATTACGAAATTCAGTCTTTTGATTCCAAGTACTGAATCAGCATAGGAAATACCATCTATACACAAATTTTCATGAAAATCTGAAAACTTTGAAAATCTGAGCAAAATGCAAGGCTATAGCCTTGCATTTTTCATGATTTTCATGAAATCATGGATTTGCTTGAAAATTTCAGCATAGATGCTATTTACTATGCTGAATAAGAATCTGTAATCAAAACCTAAATATTAGGCTAATTACTCGAGTAATTAGCATATGAATATAATTATCATTCATTAAAGTGTAAATAACATGCTTAATATTTGGAAATTCAGTCTTTTGATTCCAATTACTGAATCAGCATAGGAAATACTACGTATACACGAATTTTCATGAAAATCTGAAAACTTCAAAAATCTGAGCAAAATGCAAGGCTATTTTCTTGAAATCATGGATTTCCTTGAAAATTTCAGCATAGATGCTATTTAGTATGCTGATTAAGAATATGTGGTCAAAACTTAAAAATTATTATAATTAGTCAAGGAATTAGTATATGAATATAATTATTATTAATTAAAGCATTAATAACACGCTTAATATTACGAAATTCAGTCTTTTGATTCCAAATACTGAATCAGCATAGGAAATACCATCCATACACAAATTTTCATGAAAATCTGAAAACTTCAAAAATCTGAGCAAAATGCAAGGCTATAGCCTTGTGTTTTTCATGATTTTCTTGAAATCATGGATTTTCTTGAAAATTTCAGGATAGATGCTATTTAGTATGCTGAATAAGAATCTGTGGTCAAAACCTAAATATTAGGCTAATTAGTTCAGTAATTAGCATATAAATATAATTATATTTAAGAATAATTTAAGCATTAATAACCCACTTAATATTTTGAAATTCAGTCTTTTGATTCCAAATAGGAAATACTACGTATACACAAATTTTCATGAAAATCTGATTGGATTTTCTTGAAAATTTCAGGATAGATGCTATTTAGTCTGCTGAATAAGAATCTGTCATCAAAACCTAAAAATTATTATAATTAGTCAAGTAATTAGGATATGAATATAATTATCATTATTTCAAACTTTAATATCACGCTTAATATTTTGAAATTCAGTCTTTTGATTCCAAATACTGAATCAGCATAGGAAATACTACGTATACGCAAATTTTCATGAAAATCTGAAAACTTCAAAAATCTGAGCAAAATGCAAGGCTATAGCCTTGTGTTTTTCATGATTTTCTTGAAATCATGGATTTCCTTGAAAATTTCAGCATAGATGCTATTTAGTATGCTGATTAAGAATATGTGGTCAAAACTTAAAAATTATGATCATTAGTCGAGGAATTAGTATACGAATATAATTATCATTAATTTAAGCGTTAATAACACGCTTAATATTACGAAATTCAGTCTTTTGATTCCAAGTACTGAATCAGCATAGGAAATACCATCTATACACAAATTTTCATGAAAATCTGAAAACTTTGAAAATCTGAGCAAAATGCAAGGCTATAGCCTTGCATTTTTCATGATTTTCTTGAAATCATGGATTTTCTTGAAAATTTCAGGATAGATGCTATTTAGTCTGCTGAATAAGAATCTGTCATCAAAACCTAAAAATTATTATAATTAGTCAAGTAATTAGGATATGAATATAATTATCATTATTTCAAACATTAATATCACGCTTAATATTTTGAAATTCAGTCTTTTGATTCCAAATACTGAATCAGCATAGGAAATACTACGTATACGCAAATTTTCATGAAAATCTGAAAACTTCAAAAATCTGAGCAAAATGCAAGGCTATAGCCTTGTTTTTCATGATTTTCTTGAAATCATGGATTCCTTGAAAATTTCAGCATAGATGCTATTTAGTATGCTGATTAAGAATATGTGGTCAAAACTTAAAAATTATGATCATTAGTCGAGGAATTAGTATACGAATATAATTATCATTAATTAAAGCGTTAATAACACGCTTAATATTACGAAATTCAGTCTTTTGATTCCAAGTACTGAATCAGCATAGGAAATACCATCCATACACAAATTTTCATGAAAATCTGAAAACTTCAAAAATCTGAGCAAAATGCAAGGCTATAGCCTTGTGTTTTTCATGATTTTCTTGAAATCATGGATTTTCTTGAAAATTTCAGGATAGATGCTATTTAGTGTGCTGAATAAGAATCTGTCATCAAAACCTAAAAATTATTATAATTAGTCAAGTAATTAGGATATGAATATAATTAACATTATTTCAAACATTAATATCACGCTTAATATTTTGAAATTCAGTCTTTTGATTCCAAATACTGAATCAGCATAGGAAATACTACGTATACACAAATTTTCATGAAAATCTGAAAACTTCAAAAATCTGAGCAAAATGCCTTGTGTTTTTCATGATTTTCTTGAAATCATGGATTTCCTTGAAAATTTCAGCATAGATGCTATTTAGTATGCTGATTAAGAATATGTGGTCAAAACTTGAAAATTATGATCATTAGTCGAGGAATTAGTATACGAATATAATTATCATTAATTAAAGCGTTAATAACACGCTTAATATTACGAAATTCAGTCTTTTGATTCCTAATACTGAATCAGCATAGGAAATACCATCTATAAACAAATTTTCATGAAAGTCTGAAAACTTCAAAAATCTGAGCAAAATGCAAGGTTATAGCCTTGCATTTTTCATGAATTTTTTGAAATCATGGATTTGCTTGAAAATTTCAGCATAGATGCTATTTACTATGCTGAATAAGAATCTGTAGTCAAAACCTAAATATTAGGCTAATTACTCGAGTAATTAGCATATGAATATAATTATCATTAATTAAAGTGTAAATAACATGCTTAATATTTGGAAATTCAGTCTTTTGATTCCAAATACTGAATCAGCATAGGAAATACTACGTATACACAAATTTTCATGAAAATCTGAAAACTTCAAAAATCTGAGCAAAATGCAAGGCTATAGCCTTGTGTTTTTCATGATTTTCTTGAAATCATGGATTTTCTTGAAAATTTCAGCATAGATGCTATTTAGTATGCTGAATAAGAATCTGTGGTCAAAACTTGAAAATTATGATCATTAGTCGAGGAATTAGTATACGAATATAATTATCATTAATTAAAGCATCAATAACACGCTTAATATTACAAAATTCAGTCTTTTGATTCCAAATACTGAATCAGCATAGGAAATACTACTTATACACAAATTTTCATGAAAATCTGAAAACTTCAAAAATCTGAGAAAAATGCAAGGCTATAGCCTTGTGTTTTTCATGATTTTCTTGAAATCATGGATTTTCTTGAAAATTTCAGCATAGATGCTATTTAGTATGCTGAATAAGAATCTGTGGTCAAAACCTAAATATTAGGCTAATTAGTTGAGTAATTAGTATATCAATATAATTATTAATTAAAGCATTAATAACACGCTTAATATTTGGAAATTCAGTCTTTTGATTCCAAATACTGAATCAGCATAGGAAATACTACGTATACACAAATTTTCATGAAAATCTGAAAACTTTGAAAATCTGAGCAAAATGCAAGGCTATAGCCTTGCGTTTTTCATGATTTTCTTGAAATCATGGATTTCCTTGAAAATTTCAGCATAGATGCTATTTAGTATGCTGATTAAGAATATGTGGTCAAAACTTGAAAATTATGATCATTAGTCGAGGAATTAGTATACGAATATAATTATCATTAATTAAAGCATCAATAACACGCTTAATATTACGAAATTCAGTCTTTTGATTCCAAATACTGAATCAGCATAGGAAATACTACGTATACACAAATTTTCATGAAAATCTGAAAACTTCAAAAATCTGAGAAAAATGCAAGGCTATAGCCTTGTGTTTTTCATGATTTTCTTGAAATCATGGATTTTCTTGAAAATTTCAGCATAGATGCTATTTAGTATGCTGAATAAGAATCTGTGGTCAAAACCTAAATATTAGGCTAATTAGTTGAGTAATTAGTATATCAATATAACTATCATTAATTAAAGCATTAATAACACGCTTAATATTTGGAAATTCAGTCTTTTGATTCCAAATACTGAATCAGCATAGGAAATACCATCTATACACAAATTTTCATGAAAATCTGAAAACTTCAAAAATCTGAGCAAAATGCAAGGCTATACCTCCACCCACCCTCATGCTTGGCATCTCCATAAGAAATTGGTTTTATACGTACGATGCAGCATGTAACAGAGCTTTCTGTTTAGGTTTGAAGTTGTAGTGTTTTTAGCACTAAAATACTATTTTGTTAAAACATCTTGTCAATTGAAATTTGATTTTGGCTTAGTTGTGAGAGTGGGTGTAGCATGTATGGTGAACAGAGTTGCAATTTTGTAAGGGTCGGTGAATATTTTACGATAGAGGACAGCATTTTGGCAGAATTTTTACCTCGCATTAGTTCCTATAAATTCATTGTGCTGTTCAGTCCTGCTTGATGCAAGTCTTTTGATAGATATGCCAAACTTGGTTTTTATGATACCAGAGGATAAGAACTGTCGGTTCAGGCAAGTCATTCTGGCAGCTAGTGTTACAGCATACGGCTGTGTAATTGCCTCATGTCATTTTCTCTATGTGTTGATATATCAGAGAAGTAGCAAAAATATGGTTTCCTCATAGTACAGTATGGTATTTAGAATTACTGCAATGGTAAATGCTCTTTTGTTCCCCCTAAATCCATCCATGGATGCAGTTGCTGAGTGTGGTGTACTTTTGAGTTCAGTTAATTTTGCTTTACACATCAATCATTTTACTAAACATGTAGTGCTTCCTGATGATGATTTTATTCTCATAGGAGTGTATATCAAGTTGATTTTTTTGTGACCTAGTACATTATTTATTTTCAAATCAAAACAAAGGTGCATTAAAATATTTTCTACTGCTGGGTGTGGTCGAAGACAATGACCAAACTGTGATGGACCACAGTACAGTAGGAGGTCTTCAGTATAATCTTTGATTCATTTGATGATGATACATATACAGGATTTAGTTTTAATAACTGGAAAGCTTATAGTCTCGTGAATAACAGTATCTTTCGTTATTTCACCTGTATCACAGTATATTTCAGTGCTTCAAAACTAAAAACTGCATATTTCTTGTCATTATCTGAAATGTCAATCGATTTCAGAGAGATACTTCATAACTACATTATTTAATCATTGTCAAGGAATCCATTGGTGCTTCACAGATCAGTGTTTTATTCTGTTCTGTGAGCTTTTACTCGGAAGGGTATATTATATGCATGTTCGACCTGACTGGATAACAAAGTTGAATTTCATATTTTCTTCTTTTCACTGAAGGCTCTAGTCATGGACAAAAGTCTTCAGCAAAGGCAGACAAATGAAACTTTTCCAAAAAGGGGCTAAAGAAATAGGAGAAGAGAAAAAGAAAAAGAACTTTGTGATGGCTTTTTGGGAGTTAGAAAACTCGTCTTACAAAGAGAAATGTTTTAACTGTTAAGTAAAAGCAAAGGGAGAAAGAGTTTCCAAGTTTACCAGTGTAGGGAAACAAACAAACAAACATCAAATTAGCCCACCTTCGAGTTGCTAATGGCCAATACAGTAACCACGTGATGCAACAGCTTACCGCATATTTTGTGGTCTGGCCAGTAGCATTCGTTTCTCAAGTAAAACCAAAGTAACATCTATATAAGATGGAAAGAAAACCAGCATCGTAGGATAAAGACAAGTACATATGTAGAGTTAGAATTACCCCAAATGCAAGAGCAGTCCTCCATACAAGGTTTGTATATTTGGAAAAAGTTTTCAGAAGAGATTTCATGGTATTTGAAACAGAAGTGTGGCTCTCTTATTCATGTATTGTGGGGTTTCCAAGATAGATGCTACAGTGATACCAGATACATGTATTGTATAGTGGTGGAATGTTAAGAGCCATGAAAGTAGATGGAAAAGTTTATGATATGTGTCACGAAGAGAAATGGGAAGATAGGATCATTTAGAGGTATTGGATTTAACTATATTACATATGACGTATGTAACTGACAAGATAGTTGTGATAAAGTTGAGTACTTTTGTTCCTGAAAAAAAGCTTTATTTAACTTAAGCATTGATTGAAAAAAAATTCAAGTGCATATTAAAATGATAAATTTAAGTGATTAATCCTTCTAGATGTGTTTGAATATTTTCTCTTCATAATTAGATTGTGTGGTGCTGTTATTGTTATCGCTGTTTTATAAAAACAAACTTTGTAACCATGACTAGCTTTTTTTTTTTGAAATTTGTACCCTAGTTATTATTTCAATAATACATTGTTTTTGTAACATGATATGCTCATGTGTTTGTGTGTCATGAATATTTCAAAACATTTTATATAAACAATGGGGCAGTAACATGATTCTAAGACAAATCGTATGTGATAGTGTGAGATTTGCAGCCAGTCATGACAGGTGTTTCTCCCACTGTTACTCCTACTGCAATGAGCATTATCACTACCTTTTGTATTACTTTTACTGTACCATCTCTGCCACTACCACTGTTCATGACACACGGACAAAAAAACACATGCTCTCTCTCCGCCTTCTGAGTGAATGTAAGGTCAGTTGGCATACATCTCATGTTTAGTTTTTATTTTCTACTTGACAATAGTACCACTCGTATGATCATCTATCTCACCTTATAAATCGTCACCATGTTGTGTTAGCACAGGTAAAGACCTGGAGGCAAAAACTGCATCCAAAGTTTTGTCTGCTTTGTACAGTGAATCTTCTTAACATGAAACTCATTGCGGCAGGTGATGCCATTGTCATCTTATGTTGACATGTTTAGGATGCATTCACAGCTGGGAATATTGTAAGAGTTGCAGTGCTTCAAGTCAACTGAAGCTTGTACAGTTTTCCCTCCTCTGCAGCAGCTTCCGTTCCATTAGCAGATCATTTAACAGATCTCCATGGGATTCTAACAGTTCAACCGAGTCATCTTGTGTCATCTTGAAAGCTTAAAATCATTTGCAAGTATCATGATGTCTTGATGAATTTGCTTTCCCCATTTGCTCCGAAGTCATTGATGTATGATAGACATATACATTCATATACACTATTTATATTTGATGGATTGATTTCCTTTCCCAACTTAGTGATATCCACGGCCTCCATATCATTATAGCATTAACAGATGTTTATCTGATGGATAATTATCCCCATCATCTGCTTCCATAAGTTGGCAGTCACACCTGGTTCCATTGGCTGGAGCAAGGCAGTCTTTTTTTTTGGATTTATTCACATAATGGAGATCAGTTAACTTGAATAGTTGGCTCAGTGTATTGTTTAAGATGAGCAATACTGTGTTGGAAGTATTATGCTTCTTACAGTACTATTTAACAGCATGGCAAAAACATTCGTACACCAGTTTTGTACTGTGTCTATAGTGCTGCACGCCTTCGTCATCACCTGCTGCATTGCTTTGCAAAGACAGCATTAGGTGGTCACTCCAGGCTTAAAGCCACAGTGCCAATTTTTCCTCGTAAGAAATAAATGTTATGGTAGGCATACATCTCCCAAACAGCCCATTTCACCAGCATTGAACACCTGCTGTAGCGTGTAGCTATCTTCAAGCAATAAATTTTTTCAGCTCTTCTAGATATGTACAAGCCACTTCTCTATCAGCAGTGACAGCTTTATGTTGCTACCACTTCCCTTTAAACTGTCTCTTTAACATGAGTACCTCTCTTTCCAGTCCATGTGGTCAGATCTTTATGCCATACCTGGGATTTAGGTTTCATACGTTACAAGTTCCTCACGAGTTGCATTCTATATCCTAAATATCCATAATGTGAAAGATT
The DNA here is from genome assembly GCF_036320965.1 of Panulirus ornatus. Taxonomy (NCBI): domain Eukaryota; kingdom Metazoa; phylum Arthropoda; class Malacostraca; order Decapoda; family Palinuridae; genus Panulirus; species Panulirus ornatus. Next base: position 8,833,563 of record NC_092268.1, read on the forward strand.
GGCATACATGATCTAGCTTGCAAAGATGCTTCTTTTATTTTTGGTTGTAAATAAAATCTCATAGGCCAAAACTGCTCATACGATTGTCTAAACTCCCAAGACAAATGGTGCTGTTAGCCTTCCTAATGGGGAATAAACTTTAATCCTGCAAAATATCCTTTTCTGTTACAGCATTTTCTATTTTAATTATCACATGAAATAGCCAAAGGATATCCTTATTAGCTAACTGGATTTGTGTTTTCTGTGTTTAGACAGGGAAATGCAGGACTGAGCTTAACAAATGACAGAAAAAATGTCTTGTTTAAAGTTAGTTGATTTTGCTGGTGCTTCATGTGAAGCAAAATGTACCATACTAGTTTTTAGTCTCAGCTTAAGGATTATACAGTAATCCCTGATAATATCAGTTTGGAATTAAGGAGAGTTACATTTTTCAGATTTTATTTTGTTGTACGAGAGATGAAAAGCAGGTAATACGTAGTTTGTACTGTACATAAGGATTGTGGTTCATATAGTATTTGTCTCTTCAGCACGTGCAATATCAGGTTTTGTGCTTAATCTTCCACGGCTAATTATAGATATTCGAGGTAACAGTTACCTTTTCTACTTTGTCAACCTCAGAATTTCTGTTATGAGGGCATATAAGCCTTTATATTTCTGTTGAAATGTAAATTCTAATGTTCCGTTACTTCTCACTTAAATTTTAAACCATGCTGAAGTATTGTCAGGGATTTCAGCTGTTTTACTTAACCACCGTCTCTGTCACGCATCATTGTGCATCGCCAAAGTCATTTTATATATGTTGTTCATAAGTCACAAAAATTTTCTTGGGTCTTTCATGACTTCAAAATTATGTATATATTATACATGACCTGAAAGGTGAACACAACAGAAATATGTTGTGTGGTGTGTGTGTGTATCAGATGTACAGTTTTGATAACCGCAGTAATATGTGAATACTTCTTAGCTTTATCTGTATGCCTTTACCTGCCCAACTCCCTTTTGAAAGAATCTCGTGTATTGCAGATAAAAACTTTCATAATTTGTGTACATGGAGTCATCTAAGATCTTATGTAGTGTTTTATATATGATGTAACTATGGTGCATTTGCCATGTATTAAAGGGATGGGGTATGATCCTTAATTCTTTCTGTTAAATGTTTAATTGACAGCAAATCTAATTTATGTATATTTAATAGTTTAGTATTTTGTTATTGATCATAAACATATTTTATAGGATTTGCTTTATTTTTCATCATCATAACAATATTCAAATTAATGTACAGAATATAATGCAGAAAGTTAAGTTGAAATGTGTGCAGCTGATAATTGATTGGAAACCTTTGAAAATGGCAGACAACCACAAGTCAGGAAAATCTCATAGGGAATACGTGTATTTATTGTGTACGAGTTATGATGGCTGATATGTCTGGTGCATTGTATCTCCAGCAGAATTATTGTTTATGATTTTCACACGTCAGCCTCAGCTTGGAACATGATTAAAGTACGAAGTGAATTTTATGTTGTAATATTTTTCAAGTGTTGTAATACAATGAAAACTAAAATTAAGTGCATCTTTCACAGACTTTCTTTTGTCCTCAACACTACTTATTAGATGGGTAGATATTGAATTTTACTATTATTAGTATTTCACTCCAGTACAAATATTTTACACAAATAAAATTATTGTGTTCTGCAGTCTTTATTTTATGTGAGAACTGCCCATTGTATATCTCTCTCTAGTGTATCCCCTGCGAAGTGAGATACTCCTTGGGAATATTTAGGTTGGAATCATTCATACTGACATACTGTGGTGTGGACATTTACTCACCTTTTTGTGGACAATCCTCAAATCACTGAAGCTGTTTGCTCATTTACTGGGTTTGCCCTGAGCCAACCAGCAACCAGGACAATATCCTCGATCCACCTGCTCCAGGCCATTAAGAGCACACAGTTCCCTGGGATCACATCAAGGGTGCATGCATTGTCTGCTTTAATTATGTGGTGTTAATATTATTCCTTATGTGCTGAAAATGGACTGGTCGCTGGGAATACCTGGTTTGAAGAAAGACTTGTATAGGTATACACGAGTGAGTGAAGTGAAAGGTGAGCATACATTTTTGGATTATGTGCTAACTGATGAACATGTTAAAAAGAGACTTTTGAATGTAAAAGGGCTAAGAGGGGCAAATGGTGGGATATCTGACCACTTCTTGGTGGAGGCGAGGGTGAAAGTTTATAGAGGCTTTAGGAAAAGAGGTTGGTGAAAGCAAGTGAGCTTGAAACAAAGCTTGTGTGAAGAGATACCAGGAAAGGCTGGGTTAGGAATGCCAAAAGAAACAACAGAAACCATGAAATGGGTAGTGAATGGTAGCATGAGGAAGGCAAAAAGTTAGTGAAAGATAAAACAGAAGTGTATGGGCATTACTTGCAATAAAGGAGTGTAAATGATTTGGAGATGTACAAAAGGAAGCAGCAGGAGATGAAAGAGGAAGATGATGGGGTTGAAAAAGAGGACAAAGGAGAGTTGGAGTATGAGACAGTATTAAGAAACTTCAGAGAGGATAAGAAAATGCTTAGGAATGTGATGGTGTGAGGAGAACAAGAGAATAAACAAGTGTCAATATAGAGAGTAGGTAATATGTGTAGTAGTAATAGGCAAAGAAGTGATGGAGTGAGTAATTTGAAGGACTGTTAAGTGGGTTACATGACAGAGTGGCATATGTGCAATGTTTGGGATGTGGAAGTACACGAATTGGGGGTCATAGCAAATGTGATGGTGCAAAGAGATGAGATGGCGAGATCCTTGCATCACATGAGTTGTGGTAAGGCAGTTGGAGTGGTGGGGATTGCAGTTGAATTTCTCATGAAAAGAAGTGATGTGCTGTTGAGTGGTTAGGTTGGATTCTCAATGTATGAAGGGCTCAAATGGTGCCTGAAAATTGGCAAAATGCCTTTATTATGTCACTGTATAAAGGAAGGTGGAGAAAAGTGGATGTCTGAATTACAGAGGTATAAGTTTGTTGAGTGTATCTGGTATGTTATATAGGGTAGTGGTAAGTGAGAGGGTGAAGCCATGCACAGAGCATCAGACTGAAAAACAATGAGGCTTTAATTGTGGTAAAGGATGTGTGGATTGTGTTTACTTTGAAATATCTGTACGACAAACACTTACATGAAACAAATGGATTTGTATGCCATTTAGTGATCTGGAGAAAGGGTATGATAAGTTTGAGAAAGAGATACTTTTTAGAACATGTTACAAATATATGGTGTGGGAGGAAAGTTACCTCAAGCAGAGAAGGGATTTTATTAAGAGATTAAGAGAGTAGTGCGAGCAGGATGAGGGGAGGGCAAGATGTTTCAGGTGAAGTTGGTGGGTAGTAAGGGTGTATGATGTCACCATTGCAGTTTAATCTGTTTATGGATGGGGTTGTAAGGGAAGTGAATGTGAGGGTTTTAGAGAGAGGGGTAGTAGCTGGTAGGCAGAGAACAACCAGGGAGGTATTTTACCAGAACTACCAGCCAGCACTACAGTGATCATCAAGTGGCACTCCTCTGACCCAGGTAGCTGTCTCTTCTTTCTGCCTCACCAACACATGGACTACTGGCAATCTCCATTAACATACAATCTCTCCTTGTCATACGTAACACTTAACACACAACTCATTTTTCATAACTAGATGGACTAAATGGACTAAACCAGGGAATGTGAAATGTGTGGGGTAAACCATGGAAAGGTCTGTGGGGCCTGGATGTGGATAGGGATTTGTGGTTTCAGTGCATTATACATGACAGCTAGAGACTGAGTGTGAAAGAATGTGGCCTTTTTCGTCTTTTTCATGGTGCTACCTCAATGAAGCAGGGGGTTAGGGTAGTGCTGGGAATGGATGAAGGCAAGCAAGTATGAATATGTACATGTGTATATATGTCTGTGTATGTATATGCTGATATGTATATGTGCATATATGGGTGTTTATGTATATATATGTGTGTGTGTCTATGAGTGGATGGGCCATTCTTTGTCTGTTTCCTGGCACTACCTTGCTGATGTGGGAAACAGCAATTAACCATGAACAAAAAACAAATATATATATATATATATATATATATATATATATATCTCTGGGGATACGAGAGAAAGAATACTTCCCACATATTCCCTGCGTGTCGTAGAAGGCGACTGGGGGGGGCAGGGGACTGGAAATCCTCCCCCCGTTATTTTTTTTTAATTTTCCAAAAGAAGGAACAGAGAAGGGGGCCAGGTGAGGATATTCCTCAAAGGCCCAATCCTCTGTTCTTAACGCTACCTCGCTAACACGGGAAATGGCGAATAGTTTGAAAGAGAAAGAAAGATACATTTCTTACTTATTCCAGGTTACATTTCTTGAAAAGTGTAGTGTTACTCAAGGGTGCATCTTCCAGGAGTTCCTGCGGCTCCAAGGGTCTGCTACTTCCAGTAGCAGGGAAATTTTGCATTTCTTTGGAGCATGAAGTTCTTCAACAAGACGGTACTCCCTCACTTAAACAGACGATGATAACAGCCTCATCAAAAGTGACTTTTCACTCACAGTGAAATCACACTCAGGTGGAGTTTGGCAGGCTTGCAGGCAGAGTTTGCTAACACACACACATGTACCTATTACACAGTATTTAGACAAATTAAACACATTCCAGAAAGTCACTTGTCCAAGCTGGTATATTAATGACATATCAGTTAAGTTTTGGTCATGACCAGCCCATACATGTATATAGGCCTTTTCCTGCTTACTGTACTACCAAAATGTTGGCATTTCATAGCCATCAGATCACCTCTATGGTGTAGTGATGATAGCAGGCAATTCCTCCAACACAATCATTCAGCATTCTTGAATCATCACCGGAAATATGATAAACCGACTTTCTTTCAGTACCATTCACGAAAGCCTCAAGTTCTATGGAAGAAATTGCTTATTATTTACCATCTCCCTGTTCAGGACCTGTATCATGTATCAGACAAGTCTTGTGAACACATCAGGAGGAGCTCTAGCCTGAGTTGAGAAATAAAAAACAAACTAGATTTCTCCTCTGAGTTTGAAATTTGGACCTACACCTGGGATTCAGCTTCTACTGCCCTATGTACTGTCTCTTGTTTTTTCAAAGATAATAAGTACAACACGATACCTGCCATCTAAATTAACGTACTGTGTAACCACTTGAAGTCTCTCACCTTGTTTTAGGGAGAAGCCGGAGTAGCTTTATGTTGGATTTACTATCTATGGGTTTTTCCTTAACCTTCAGATCTTTTCCTGTAGCAGAGGATCTGGCCTCCGAGTCAAGCTCCATTTGTAGCCAAGATCAAAATGTGTATCACTAAAAGCTATGAGGCTTATAATGAAGCTGGTGACCCCCTTGTGGAGTATGTTTACCATGGCAGCTGCACATCTTCCAAATGCTTCTTTGCCAAGAGGTCCTCAGTGTGTTGGCAATGGATTTTGGCACTTACTAACACAACTTCCATAGTTTGGCCTGTTTAAAGAAAAGGGTACAACCTGTTAAAATCTACAGAAAAGAAGGGTAGAAGAGTCCCTTTCTTTTATTGATCAAAACGTTGTTTGATGTGGAGCACTGAGTTTGGCTCCTCACTCAAATCTCCTGTTGAGGACACTCCTGAACCTTCCCTCTCCTCTACAACACCATGGCAGACAGGGCATGCTCCAGTTTGTGTACAGGATGATCCTGCCTCTTTACAAGTAAATTATGATTCTCCTCAGGCTGGCACTTCTCTGTATGAAGGTAAAGAAGGCCCTTCCGAACTGTCAATCATCATTAATATTTGGCCACTTGATCTAGTTCACCTTAAGAATTGCAGATCTTATTGGAATCACGTCTGGCAGCTACTGAACTCTGCTGACTTTTAATAAACCCATCACCTTTCTTCCTACCACTGATTTTTTTTTAGCCCCTTCCTATGGATTAAGAGCCCATGCCAGGTCTAAGTAATTCATACATCCTTTCACAATCCTTTTTTGTTAGAGGAAGCTGTGTTTAACATGGGGCTTCTTACTACAAAGTAGTTACCAGAGGATCAACAGTACAGACCCTTTTGTCTAGTCAAAATATCTTACCCTCGTTCGTAGTTTGTCTTCATATTTTATAAGGACATTTCTGAGACCCCCCAGAGTTGTCATGTCTGTTTTGGTGAAAAAGAAAGGCCATTCTTGTCTTATAGAGTGTTTTCCCATGAAGGATTTTCAGGTCAATCTTGAGATGTTCGAGGACTGTGAAGAAATGGAATTTCACCTTAACCCTGAAATCATAGACCCCAAAATTTAGGGTGCCCCTCCGTGAAGGGTTTATCAAAAATGATTATAAAAATTGATCTTCAATTAATAGAAAATAACAAGTCAAAACCAAAAAACAAGCAAACTTACCTTATTTGGTGCTCTACAGACATTTCAAGTTCACATGCTCACCAGTCATAGGGCTGGCTATGTTATCACTACCAACACAAAAGATTATATCACCACCTCAGCTCCCAACCACCAACACAGTTTACGTAACTGACACATGTATTTGTTTTAATATTAAAACAACACACTTCACACGTTTGGAGACTTTAATGTGATACCTAGTAAAGAAGAGATAATGATTAAGTAAAATCTTTCATTACACACCATAGGGCTTTTACCTAAAAATATGGCTTTACATAATTTTCAGATATATCACTCATGTTTTATTTAATTTTCATGTAAATACATCACACACAGTTTTAGCACAATGACCTAACTGAGCCATCTACTTACATGTTTGCTATCGCTTGTTCGATAACATTCCTTGCTTATTTCACTCTCCTGTCATCAGTACCTTGTCCAACATCTATCAAATTAATATCACTATCATCAGCGGCCAAGAGGTAATTGCTCACCTGCTAGACTGAGCACACACAGCTGCACTCCAACAGTGCAGAAAGCATTGAGCATACATGTTTGGGAGGAACAGGGCCATATTTTTCCCTGCCATGTTATGTTTATAACTGGCACTACTGGGTTTTTTCCTGATGCTAATTATATTATCAGTGACATAAGGAATCTCTGCATACCCACATAACACACACACAAAACAAAAATTAATTGAGGGCAAAAAGAGGCAACCCATATAAGTAACATTGCAGTACCTAGCTACGTTAGGTACATGTAAATATGTTTGCAGAAGATAAGGAGTTAGAATAATAAAATTGCACATATCTATTATACTTAATTGGTTTCCCGCATCAGCAATGTAGCACCAGGAAACAAACAAAGAATGGCCCATCCACCCATATATACATGAATGCCCATACATGCAGATATACATACATATACATAACATATACACACATACATACACATACAAAGACATATACATATATACACAATCCTGGCACTACCCTGCCCCACAGGAAACAGCATCGCTATCCCTTGGTTCAGAAAGGCAACACCAGGAAAAGAGACAAAAAAGGCCACATTCGTTCAAACTCAGTCTCTAGCTGTCATGTGTAATGCACCACAATCATAGCTCCCTATCCACATCCAGGCCCTACAGACCTTTCCATAGTTTACCCCAGACGTTTCACATGCCCTGATTTAGTCCATCGACAGCACGTTGACCCTGGTATACCACACTGTTCTAATTCTCTCTATTCTTTGCAAGCCTTTCATCCTCCTTCGTATTCAGGCCCTAATCACTCAAAATCTTTTTCACTCTATCCTTCCACCTCCAATTTGGTATCTCACTTCTTGTTCCCTCCACATCTGACACAAATATCCTTTTTGCCAATCTTACCTCACTCATTCTCTCCATACATCCAAACCATTTCAATACACCCTCTTCTGCTCTCTCAACCACACTTTTTATTTCCAACTCTCTCTCTTACCCTTTCATTACTTACTCGATCAAACCACCTCACACAACATATTGTCCTCAAACATTTTATTTCCAACACATCCACCCTCCTCCATGCAACCCTACCTATAGCACATGTCTCATAACTACATAACATTGTTGGAACTACTAATCCTTCAAACATACCCATTTTTGCTCTCTGAAATAATGTTCTCTCCTTCCATGCATTCTTCATCGCTCACAGAACCTTCACCCCTCCCCACCCTGTGACTCGCTTCCACTTTCATGGTTCCATTCCCTGCTAAGTCCATTCCCAGACATCCTCCAATTTTTCTCCATTCAAACTTACATCCCTCCTGAACCTAATAACCTTGCTCTTATTCACATTTACTCTCAACTTTCTCCTTTCACACACTTTTCCAAACTCAGTCACCATATTTTGACATTTTAAAAGCTCTGCTTGTGAATGTGAATGCTCAGTCTGTCATAGACTTTCTTCTGTGGCTCCATATGTGAATAAAGGAAGGAGAGAGTCCCCTTTTAATGCTGAACTGTTGTTTGATTCTCCCTCCTTCCCACATATCATTCGGGAAGGCCTTCTAAACCTCAGCTGTAACTTCTGCCTGATGTGAACCTTGCTACTCCTTGACAAAGCATTTGATTAAATTAGAAACCATTGGGAGAGTCTTACGGCAGACTTTAAAACAGCTTTCAGTCCTTTGCTGAAAGGCTTTTATACAATAAATCTCATACTTTATCAAGTTTCTTGATAGAAAAAAGCACATGGAGTTAACACAATCCTTCCGTTCTGTGGCTCCCTTTTCCACTACAAGGCTGTTTGGAAGGTTCTCAAATCTAACTCTTCCTTGAACTGTGAATCTTTTCTAAAATAAATCTTTTCCTAAATTTCTAGAAATTTTTTCAAAGTAATCTTTGTTCCGTTCCCAAAACTAACGTCCCCTGAAGTGACAGTTTTGGTTTAACTTGATGATTTCTTGGTGGCATCAAGTTCAAATGAAGAATGTGCCAGACAAGGTCTTTCGAGTCCTGAAATACTTTCAAAAAACATGTTTTTTCATCAATCATAACAAAACTGCCACTTGATTCCCAGCCAAATCTTTACATGACTAGGAAAAGATCACCCTACGGACAAAACTCTGGATTACATATATGCTGTGACTGCCTTACTGTCCCAGACCTTGGTGTCTCATCATAAAGAATACCTCTTACGAAAGATTGGTTTACATTCCTGTATGACATGTCAAAGCTAAAGGCCAAAAAACTCTTTCTTGCCTGAAACAAGCAGAGATCTTCCAAAAGTACTTCTGCAGGAACTTCTCAAAGCTCCAGTTCGATTGACCAACATAAAGACCCTCCAGAATCCCATGCCACAGAGTCACTCAGTAGCTTTGGTGCTAGGGAGGGGCTTCATTCTTCAGAGGATTATGTTGGTACAGGTCTTTGGGTAATGCTACAAAATTATTACCACAGCAACATAAAAAAGTTGTTGGTCCCGTGGTTCTTCGTGTCCCAGAAAGTTGTGCAGCCCAGGTACGTAATTTTACTCCTGACCCAGAATACCATGACTATCCGAGGCCTGGTGAACAAAGGCATATGCAGATCCCTACCTCTTCTATAGTAAAAAAAAAACATTTTTCAAGCTCTTCAATAAGTATTCAGTAATTGGACACATATCCTTTTGAGATTAGTCAAAATATCAACTAATGTCAGATTAGAATGAAGATTTCAAATAGATTCTCTCCTTAGAAGTGGCACATTAAGTGAATTTCTGCCACCATATTGTTTTTCTTCATTTTCAAAGAAAAGGGCATTTGCAACAGATGCTGCTCTTTCCTTGGACTTTCCCTTCAATTTCTGGACAAAATTCTTCTCAAACTTTCTGGTTTATTAACACTGGTTGTCTCCAAGTGGGACAGCTAACCTTAGTGCCACATACTTCTTGGTTGATTCCTCGGATTTTAGACCACCAAAATTTCCAGGGGACCCCAACCTTAAGAAATGAATAGATTTTCTCAAACACTTATACAGGCAGAGGTTTGGAAGTAAAATGCTTAACGGATGACCTTTAATATATTTGTCCTTTTATGCAAGGACAGCACCAATCACTGTAATTTTTCAGTCTTTCATTGAAGATTCCGTTCCCTTGGATGTTATAGAAGACTAATGTTTACAGTTCTTCTTTGGCCTGCATCAAAACAAAATTGAGGCTAGTAACAATATTGTGTATACTAAGAATGTCTTTCAAGAATTCCTTTCTTTGGGTTTGGTATGAATTCAAAAGATCCTATCCAAGATAATCTTTTCTGGTCTTGCTTTTTGAGAAGTCTGGCTGCTTCTATTCCTCGGCACAAGTAGGAGCTTTCAAAATAGAGACCTTTTAGTCTATTTGTTTTTTAGCAGTTTAGCTCCTAAACATCTTATAAAAACCTTTTCCTCATGTCTTGGGCTCTAGGAGGAGATTTTGTTTATCAAATGCTCTTTGACCAGACACAAAAATCTTATTTCTGATGACAAGCTCTTTTGGGTCAAGATAGACCCAAACCCCAAATTTTTGGTATTGAATCAAATGATTATACATAGAAATAGTCCATCAACCATTTTTGAAAAATTTCTTTTTGAGAACGTCATGCCTTAATAGAACCTTTCAATGTCACCAGATGTAACCAAGGGGATCATTTACTGTGTACCGTAAAACCCCTCTTGAGAAATAGTTGTGTAGATCTAGAAAGTTGTATTGGCTCAACCTCAGCTTTACACTAAGGGGCATTTTTGTAAGGAAAATGGCCTTTTTAGCCTTTCTCAAAAACCTTTCATGGGAGGAAATCAAGCAAAGGGGCCTTTTGCACTCTTCCTCCACCTTCATCAAACAGAATTTGGTTTAGCCAAGGTGACTTTGGGAAATTCCTTCACCTAGAGAGACTGATTTCAATATTCCTCTAATTCACCAGAGAAGGTATTCACTTTCACTCTTAGTCATATTTAAAAGCTTTTTCTTTTACTTCTCCTTTGTATGGGTATAGTCTCACTGCTTCTGAGCCAGTCTCTTGCAAGCAAGTTTTGTTTTTCTTGCCTTCCTATTCTTTGTAACTTCTGAGAACACTATGTTTTGGCATCATAATCCATAGACTGGGAGCTTTGAATGGCCAGAACCAGGTGGCACTGATAATGAAGTCCGAGTGGCAGTTGCTAATTGACTGATGAAATCAATTAAAGAGCAAACGGCTTTGTTGATCCAAAGTTCAACCAAAATCTTCGTTTTCAAAGTAGGAGTGTAGGAATGATCCTGACCCAGATATTCTTAAGTAATATTCTCATTGCTCGCAGGACATTGCCCGAGAGAGAGAAGGTTTTTCCAACCTTCAAAGCCTACTGCTCCCTTTCAACTCATTTGCAAGCTATTCAAATGAAGCCCTGAAAAAAGCCACAGCTCACTGAACACAGAGATGAAAACAAGACACAAAAACTGAAAGACAGATGGCATCTAAAAGTATTCTACAAGATCCAGGAAGAAAGAGGAGGAGGAGGGGGTGACATCAGTGTGGTAATAAATAACTCAAATTATTTAAATTCAATGCAAAATGCAAACTGATGATTACAAGTTCCATTGGCCAGCTGAGAACAGAAGAAAGAACACACAGGATGGTAGCAACGTGAGACACTTTGAAGAACTATGAATGGGTGTTAAGAATGCCAGAATTCACCTTAACCCCTAAAGGACTGCATCTGTACTTGCATGGGTTTTCCCAAAGAAAGCATATCCATACATTTAAAGGTTGCCTCTTCCTAACCCTATTTAGTATTAGGAGATGCACTTTATCAGTACATATAGATACCATTTTCCCACTGGAAAAAGAAAATGGATGCGAGTGAATATAAGACCTTTTTTTTCTCCTGTTCCTAGTGCTACCTTGCTAATGCAAGAAATGGCAAACAAGGTGAAAGAAAAAGATAATTTACATTTTCCTGTCTTGAGGTTACAGAGGACAGGGAGAAAAAAAGATAATTTACATTTTCCTGTCTAGAGGTTACAGAGCGACACGGAGAAAATTTTTTTAGAAATCTGAGGCTAATGCTTCACCCTATCAAAAGCTTTTAAAATACTGGGTGGCCACAAAATAAGGTTACATAGACATATACAGGAAGGAAAAACAGATTTAAGTCAAAGAGAAAAGACTGTCAAAAGTAGACAAAGTAATGCATAAAGATAAAATTACTGATAAGTAAATGACAATGGGCATTCACATAATCTTAAGACTTCCTTCTTCAATTCTGGGAACTGATGGAAGATGTGGTCAAGATTTTCATATTAGTGAACTAAAACAATGCATAAGATTTTCATATTACTGAACAACAATTATGGCTAAATTATAGATATACCAGTAAACAATTGTGCAATCCAATCCTTTAAACATATATCGTTACTCAAACTATCAACACTCTCAGTTTTACCAATGTATGGAGTATGATTTTTGGTATGTAATTCTGTATACATCATACATTCTAAATTTTACAACCTGCATTTGAAAGAACCAATTGTTCCTTTACCCACCACAGGCATACAACTTTAACTAGCCCACAGAAATATCCAAAAGGCTGCTATCTACAGAAAAACAAGGAGGAAGGACACAGTGTGTTCTCCATACAAAACCTTGGCTATACTACAGAGTATAATTGATAAAAAAAAAAAAAAAATTATGGTTCAGATGAGATTGACAGCCAAATATAATTTCTGGACGAATGAGGGGACTACAAGGAGTGTTTCTGAATGTGGTAGAAGACTCGTCTCTAAGCAGAGCATGGGAAAATTTAAGTGAGGGATGATGGATACCGAGTGGCTTTAAATAGCAGCAACAAGCAAAGATCTAACTGCATAAATGTTGTGCCAAAGTTTAGATCTTTACGAGGTACTGGGTTTAACTGGCTCATAAAAATTCTTAAATATTTAGAGTTTTGCTAAGTTTTATCAGGGTGGGTGAGACTAACTTTTTGAAGATGGTCAGGTCTGAAAGAAGTAACGCTGATGAGAAAAATTTCAAGTTGCCCTACATTTAAGAGCAACATCTGTCAAACTAACAAATATCAGATTACTAACTAAATGGGAAGGGGGTTTCCATGGAAAAATATATACACAATCATCATCCAAAAGGTTAAAATAACATCATCATCTTAGTGTTTTATTCTACAAACTTCTCACCTTGAGCATCATCACAATTTTCTTCTAAGACTTAACGTACAATTTTCACTCTAATTTAGATATTAAAAAAGCCCTAAGTTCATCATTCATTATCTAAAAGTGAGACAATCCTTGGCGCAGAATCTGCAGTGGCTTAAGTAATTACCACTGCTATACTTTTATTTTCCCAACCTATTTATAACCTGGTACATGTAAAACTTTTCATTTTCAAATCAAATGTCAAAGACACATGCTTCTAAATAATATTTTTATTGGTGTATTACACCTAAAAAAGTGTACATAGCTACAACATTTAACACTTCCATAAAGAAAAATTAAATAATATTCTACCTACTAGCATTTTACATTCAATGCAATGTGTACAGAAACTGAAGTAATTAAACTTATGGAGCATATCGATTCATACGTAATGTACAGCTTCTTATACTGTGCCACACCACCAACACGTCACTAGTCATGAAAATGTACACATTTAGTGACTAACAGCTATATTATTTGTGTAACATCCAAAATATGAGACATTCAGGGCATATGAAAGTGATGTTAAGAGGTATCCATGGGTATGCACAGAAGGCTTCATCACCCAAGGTACAAGTGATGTACTGGCTACATCACCCAAGGTACAAGTGATGTACTGGGACATGGGCTCACCCGATGACATACTGTGGGTTCATATACTCACAGTGCCTGCTACACTCGATGAGGCTCTCCAAGTATTTCTTAGGAGTTAATATTTAGTTTACACTGCAAGCATTTACTTACATTCTTCTGACAAAGAGTGCATTAAATGTCGTAGGTACACTGATGTGTAGGGTGTGCACTGTGAGCATATCAACACACACAAGTGCATGGTGTGAACACAGCCCTAGTGGCCTGATCAAAAACTTTCACCAACAATTAATTCTTCATTATCTGTATTCCCATCACAGGATAAAGTGATCAGAAATATTACCTCAAGCTTGTCTAAAATCAAAAGAAAATCAGCACTTTTTAAGATAAAAATCAAATATATACATTTATGTATGTAACTGTGGTGAACCTCAGGATTCTGAGAACAAAAAATGCAAATCTTCCTGATCTCGTTAAAGTACAGAGAAGCAAGAGGTGATAATTTCATAATCAAATATCAGTCACATTGTGACACCAGGAATTCTAATGAAGATATAGTGCTGGGTCAAAATGGTTCATCACCAGGCAAAATGTAGGCACAGTAGACTCCATACCAAGATTCTTTAATCTTCTACTAATTGTCCTAGGTGAACTAAGGAGGATCGTATCACTGTACAAATCTTAATTTATCTTACACTGAATCAAAAAATAAAATGCTTCTTGTTCTAATGGTGGCATTTATATATTCCCAGGTGTCATTGGTAAGGCATGATGTAGCAGAACCTCGGTGTTGCTTTTGTTTTTCAAAATTGTGAGGCAACGTGAGGTGTATGTCCTACTTCTACCAACACCAGATTTTCTAAACATATCCTATGACATGGAGGGGCTGGTTTTAGTAATGATTTGTGGAGGTCAGGTAAGTGGCCAAGTATAAACATATCTTGCTACCAGAAATGATTTGGTGCAACATGGTAAAAAAGCAGTTAGAATTTGTGAAACTGGTTCTGCAAAATTGGTTGGTTAATTCCAATGCAAATTGAAGTGACTTCATAATATCTGATAGGCACCAGGGGATCAATTATTCTTTGTAAGAGTAGACATAACTAAAACCTACAGGACCCAGCTGGCTTAGCCATAACATTTATCCAATGTAAAAATGTGATAAAAAAGGTATTACATATGATAAAGTTGAGCATTAAGCAGGAGCATTCCAATGATGTAACAATAAAGATAAATATAATGGTTGCAGTTTTCTTGCAGTACTCAAAACCCCGAAACTGTCCTTTGTGGAGAGAAATCTAAGGTCCAGATTCACACCAATTTTTTTTACACTGGATTTGCAATTATTACTATTTCAGTGCCATGAACTTGAACATCAATGGACTCCTTTCAACTCGCAGTCTTGAGTTGTGAACAAATGTGAATAAAAACCTGAAAAATTCTTAAAAACAGGTTACCAAAACTTTAACTCATGGCAAAGGAAAGGACCTTCCTATGGGCAGATCCACAAAAAAATTTGTGAAAATAAACTTTTAACTTGAAAGAAAGAGCTCCTTAAGGTTGTTGCACGTGAACCTAGGGCAACTTTGTGCAGTTCAACTTTGGTTAAATAATGAGGTACTCTCAACTAATCCCTACACTCCTCACGCATCACATAACATTCTTTGATTTCACAATTTATACAGTAGAATTCAGGAATAAACTACTGCAGTAATTTATGACTGGACTTTTTCCATTAGGACGAAATTACAGACAAACTGTATCATCAGATTTAATAAAACTGGCAAAGGTCATGCGATCAAGCAGTGACATGTCGAATGCTCAACACACTCGTATAAGTTAAATATTGATGATAATGTATAACTTGTCCTGCTTGGATCCAGCAATTTAACCTCGGTAGAACTGTTTCAACAGGACAAGATCCAGCACCGCATTTATGCTTTGTCACTAATCACAATTGTAACTCTAAGTATTATTTTTTTGTGTGTGTGTCTCACTGAATAACCACTTTTCCTGTTATGACCACCAAAGTACACACATTGCATCATTTAAATGAACTTTGAAGCAACATTTTGAAAGGCCACATCAGCCTACTGTTTTTTCAAAATTGTTTTGGCATTACCTGTATGCACACATTAGCACTTTATAAATATTAGTTTTAAATATACTGTATATTTATATATATATATACTCAGGTCCACTAGTGCACTAAACTCACTCCTTTCCAAACTCATATCACTGCTCAAGGTATAAAAGTCCCAGAGTTACAAATTTTCCCATTAGGTGGATTCCACTCATTAACTTTCATATAATTCACACCAATTGTTCTTAATTTTCATTATCTATCCACAGTTCCGTAATTCTAAAAGCACTGCCTGATGCACGTCACATCATTAGCTACTGGTTCGTGCCTTCTTTGAGCCATTTCCTATGCTTTCCTTGTTTGAGCGTTTCCTGGATTCTGCTGCAGCTTTCTTGGAGGGAGATTCATCGAGACTGATCACCTCAACACTACTGCCACTGCGTCGTGTTGGCCGTGATCCCACTTTGGTAATAGTAATCTCCTTGCTAACTGTTGGCTGAAAAGCAATGAAATTATGTTCAAAAACTTAAATTGTTTTAACCATCTAAATAAAAGCTAGCTTCACACTAGTAATACCATACAGAAGCAGTACAGAAAGATACTGTACCATCCAAACCCATTATATATTCTACCAAACTTGTTACGACACCCGTCACTACTTGACATGAAATAAACTTCAACACTTCCAATTCAAACGAAAATGAGCCAATGCTTACTTCTTTGTAAGCCTAGTTACTGGCAATTTTATCCAGAATTACAAGGGACCAGTGTTCTGTTTTCACTTTCTTCCATTCTCCTCCGTAATGTGCAGGTTGGGTACAAACTCCTTTATGTAGTATCTTCATATCTTACTTATACTAACAAAACTGGAAATATTTCTGATGGACTCCTTACAATGAATAGCCATCCCATATCTCATTTCCGTAAGCCACTCCTTTTAAACCTTAAACAGCAGGAGTCATTATACAACTATTTGTTTTTTAGCTGAGACGGCACAGGCAGCTGATGATGAAATCAAGGCCATTCTATTAACTTGATCACCGTTTCCTGCATCAGAGATAGTGCCAGGAAACAGACGAAGAATGGCCCATCCACTCATATACACATATATATACATAAACACCCAGATATGCACATATACACACATATACATAGCATGTATACTTACATATACATACACAGACATATACATATATACACATGTAAATATTCATACTTGCTTGCCTTCATCCATTCCCAGCACTACCCCACCTCACAGGAAACAGCATCGCTACCCCCTCCCTCAGCAGGGTAGCACCAGGAAAACAGACAAAAAAAAGGCTGCATTCATTCACACCTAGTCTCTAGCTGTCATGTGTAATGCACAGAAACCATAGCTCCCTATCCACGTCCATGCCCCACAGACCTTTGCTTTACATGGTGAAAAGTGTAAAATATTTGAAAATCATATAAATAACATGTAAATAATCCTAGCAAAATAAGAGTGGTTATAAAGAAGCACAGCAAAACATTTCACATTATTCTTCAGCATTATTAGCAGCATATCATGACACAAGTGGCTACAACAAAAACTAATCAGCCAAGAGAGCACGAAACCCAGATGGCATGTCGAAGTTTAAATGTTTGTAGAACAACATATAAAGTTATTTTAACGTATAGTCATTTTAACTTTTTGTTTCAACTTGATATTTCTAATTAAATGACTTCTCTTTTTTTCATCTCTTAAATTACCCTCTGTCCTGGGGACCCTACCTAGATTGTGGTCCCATCTTGTAACAGTTAATGATACTGTCTCTCTCTGCTGCCACTCATGTTACATAACTGTCAATCCCTAGTTTATACCAGGAACAAAGCATTTTGTTGATTAACAGGTAGTAAAAGGGACATGCCTATTGGTACCATGACAGAAAAGGCAAGAAGAAGAGGAATAGGTATGAGAAAGAGGAAGACATCACAAAGGAGAAAGAGACATGAGCAGGATGACTGTCTGGGAGGGTAAATACAATGTTTACTCACCTCTCCCATGCCAAGGTCCATATACTCTGAATGAATAGGGCATGAAACTGGTCTTATAAGCTATATTTAAAGCATGCAATCTTTCTTTGAAAATATTTCTATTCTGATGTATGGACCACATAAATCTTAACCTACTCCATTAAATGATACCATAAGCTATATGTAAGATTCCCTTAAGATGCAAAAAGAGAGACCATAAAATAGGAGTGAAAATAATTCCAAATTGTAATGCAAAATTAATTCTGAATATATAAGCCAAAGTTATACTATAAAATTTTTATACCAAAAGCAAGGTACTAGATCACAATTCTATTTTATGATCTTGTACCAGGATTCTCACCTGTTTTGATAAATGTGACCCACGCTTTAAACTCACCGTTCCTTCCGACTTCTTCCCCGAGGACCCTGACTTGTCAGACTTTGTTTTGACTGCTGGCTGAGGAATGATGGTGATCTCATCATTAATCTTTAGAGGGGAGTCGGAAGACCCAGAACCTGAAGATAAACATTAAATCCTTAATTAACATCTGGAAGTCCCATGTATAATCTTTACCACATGCCAGCAGGATAAGTGCTAAACTGACCCTAACTTGACAATAAATTTGTGAAAAATGTAGCATTGTTCACATGGCACCACATCTCTTGAACTTTCTTTAGCAGTGTATTATGCAATATTTCAAACTTATTCATAATGCTTGCACTCACAGTCTTCTTTCTTATCGTATATCACGTATCCACAGCTCGATCACACACGAGGACATCTTTTAAATATTTTGTTACTTGACACTCACTTAGTTTTCAGCTATGTCCTCTCATCAACATGTTATTTCTAATTTTGAACAACTTAGTAACCACCAGTTCCACACAGAACACTGTAATCACATCTCCCCTTTCTCTTCTTCCTGAGTGGGTAACCAATAACATTAGCCTCTTCCTGAAGCTTTGATCCCTTACCTCTGATATAAAATCTGTTACTACTCACTGAGCCTTCTCTAGCTAAATATGTGTCCCTTCAGTGCAGTGGGATGACCAAATTGAGGCAGCGTACTCTAGTTGCTATCTAGTACATGCTGTAAATACTTTTCTAGAAAGAGACTAAGGTATGCAAAGGATAGAAAGAATTGAATGAATGCAGTACATGAGAGGGTCAACATATTGCTAACACACTGAACCATGACATATAAAGCAGCTAGATAGCTTTCTTTGCTTTAGTTTAGCTCACTAACAGCATGTTGTCTTCCACATACATCGATCAGGTATGTGATACAAATTCAATAACATTTGGAAGAAGTAAATTGTTTTCCTTTACACTCAACTGATTCTCCCACTCTAACAATGTTTTTTTCAGGAACAAACAAGCAGTAGCCTCGTTTACACATGCATCCACTCTCCTGCAGTGATGTCATGTCGTACGCAGTAACTTCAGTTCCAATCATTCCAACCAGAAATCTGTAAACTGCAATGTGGTCACCCCTCTCTCTTCAAAGTGGTTAATCCTAAGGTCATTAATCTCTCTCCGTATCTTAATTTTCTTGCATCAGGTGCCATCTATGTTGCTGCCTCACTCAACCTTCTTCAGCAGATAAATGTGTTCTCTTAAGATCTGTGACTAAACTGGTGTTGTTTACTCTAATTTACGGGCAGATACTGTAAATACTATTCTGAGAAGAAAGCGGTGTGCAAAGGCTTGAAAGAATTGGAGGAATATGGTCAAGCAGAAGGGATATATGCTGTTCATGGAATACATACTTCCTGCACCAGGAAGCCCTTCTATCTTCATGAGTCATTACAAATTCGAAATTCAATTACAATGAATTTTATCCTTCTATCAAATGAAGTTTCCCTAATCTAAGAGATTTTCCGAGAAAGGATATACCATTAGGAATGTCTGTATAACATCAAAGCCTACACAACTGTATGACCCCACAACTATAACATTTGTTTCTCATGTGTTTGAAGAGATCTATCACAGCAGCCTGTAGAATATATTTCACAAGTTTCTCCTTCCAGGGTCAACAGGTTTGGCAGGGCTGAACCTAACCACTCCATTGGTTTATAAAGCCTTCCATGATGAATCAAATCTGTGGTTCAGTATAATCTTTAATCTAGTTTTTTGTATACATTTTCTATTTCAACAGCATTCCAATTTACACAGGCGTTCAAAAGGCAGTAATTAACAGCATTCCAACTTACACAAGCAT
Organism: Panulirus ornatus; assembly: GCF_036320965.1. Taxonomy (NCBI): domain Eukaryota; kingdom Metazoa; phylum Arthropoda; class Malacostraca; order Decapoda; family Palinuridae; genus Panulirus; species Panulirus ornatus. Next base: position 8,853,546 of record NC_092268.1, read on the forward strand.
TCAAAGGACAGTAAGGTTTACCTTCACAACAAATGACCATGAGATCAATCTACCATACTTCTATGTGCCAAACAATGTCTTATCGTTTAACCCTAACATCTACACGACTATAAACTTACCTCCACCACCTTGTTTTTTGCCTCCATCCCCTTTATTTTTGTTGACAACAGAATGCGCAGAGTAAACATGATTCTCAAAAAGTCTGTACATGTTGAAGGTGGCTGTGCAAACGGTGCACTTGTAAGATAAGTGTGCTGGTTTAAGCGTCATCTTATGGTCTTTGCTGACGTGATTCAGGAGCTTCCACTGGAATACCTGTGGAAATATATGGATAATTAAAGTGTGATGTTGGAGGTAACAGGAAGTGGACTAAAAGAGCTATTCATACTCGTATTTCTAAAAACCCCTTAGTAACTTCAGTTATCAAACATTACCATAACAATACAAAATTTAAAACATAACAGGAAATAAGTAAATTCTGAAGACACCAATTTCCTGGTCTTCCATAAGGTGACTCAATTCCAGACTTCTTCCTACAACTGAAATAGAATATAGAAGAACTATAATGGAATGAGAAATAATGCAGATACAAACCTTGCCACAAATAGGACAGCGGCCAGCATCCTTGCCCTTATTCGCTGCTTCCTGCATAGACGAAGTCACCAGCCCATGAGTACCAAGCAGGTGTCGTTCCAAACCCTGTTAAATAAAACTAATTATCACCATGCAACATACTCTCTCGGCCTTTTGTTTACTTTTTTTCTAATACCCAGTTGCCTATCCTGCCTCAGTGGAGTAGAGTCAGGAACAAACAAACAGTGGCCTTACTTGCACACAACTCTTCTCAAGCTGTTATGTATAAAATACTGAAATTTTGCATTTTTCCACAAAAAATTTGACTACAGATGATATCTGTAATACCAGACCTGAAAAATATTTTGATGCTTTAACCCACAATTATCGCACAGTGATACTTTATCACCTTGAGTTCATACCTGGTCTGTAAAGAAGCGGTGTTGGCACTTCTGGCAGTTGAGCGGTGGGCGGTTATAAATCATCTTTGGGTGAATCTTCACTTTATGAATCAAGTTCATGTGGTTACGAAGTTGCTCTAGGTCCTATAGAAAGAACCATCCCAACATTAAACATCTCATTTACAATGATAAAGAGTGTTTTGAACATTTATCCTAAGCAGCATCCAGGATAGACACTCTTCCAAACTTTTCAGCGGATGTGACCATCTTAATGTTTTAGTCAGACATGATATTTTGCAAATGTGAAAAGGCTACAAAAATCCATAAAGTTAAGAAAGCAAATCTGAACAGCATTTATATGATCAATTTACAAAATAACAAAAATTCCTAGTCATGGAAAAGGTTTCCATAAAACTAACCACAAGATTTTTCTGTAATACATTTCTATTTACCTACTATCTTTAACTTCATTCTCATTTACAAGGAATGCTCACAGCCTTTCGTTCACTCATACACATCCTCATGTCCAATTTCCTGAAGCGAATATGGGCTTCTACACACACTAGAAGGGTGTTGTTCCATGAAACATGTGTCGCCTGCAGTGCAGCACAGTAGTTGGGAGTGAAATAAGAATAGGAGGGAATACTGTTCGGAAAATATTAAAAACATCAAATTCCACAGGCGAAGTTGGAATTTTCTTCAAGTTCAGAATCAGGTTATGTTCCACATGATAATTACATAGGCATAACTCAGGCAAACTACAAAGTAGATTTATGGGTCTTATGGAATACAACTCTTTGGATGTTGAAAAACAAATGTATAAAGATTCATGAATATCTTCTTTAAGCTTTCCAAGTTATGACCAAGTTTATATTGTATGCTATGGCACAATTAATAATGATGATGATGGGAACATGACTAAAAATGATGATAGGCAAAGCATCTACTAAGAATCTGCAATGCCATGCAGGTGACAAAATAAAACCACCCCTTAATCATTTACTTTGCAGAGACTATCGACTCACCAAATAATTCAATGCCAAATGATTACAGATTATTTTTCTGGCATTGTTATGTGATATGCCATTAACTCTTAATTAATTACTAACTTCCCATTTTCATTTATCTTTTGGGTCTATCTCTTATCCCATCACCAACCAACATTACCACATGTCTGCTTCCCCAAACAGTGATTTCTCGTGCTTCTTATTATGGCCATACCAGCTTCAAAGGCTTCCGTCCATGGTTTCACATCACTTTTCTTTCTAACATGTTCATTCTTTTCTTTAACCATCTTTTCTAAATTCTAACTATGCTACACATGTTATTCATTTCTACTAGTCTTATCATTACCTGACTAACACTAAGACACAAGAAGACTCGCATCCTTACATTAGCAACAGATATCACATCCTCGTGCAAGATTTTCGAACACACTAAACTGAGAGTCTTCCTATTTGCCCAAGCTTTATAATCAACTCCAATTTTTCTTAGCATGACTTCTCTTCAAATCCCTTGGCCCACTACCATCTCAACAGTGCATCACTCCCAAACAGCTAAAACTCAAGCACATTCTCCTCCATAATTAAATTAAATTCTTACTATTCCTCATCTCTTTTAAAAACAGGAATACCTGGCACTTATGTATACTTTCAACATCCTTCAATAAACATCATTAAAGCATACACTAACTACAGTTGTTCCCTTAATTTCCACCAATAATACAAAAAGATATGTCATAATCTATCCCTCTAAAATATCTTCAGTAACTACCAAGTAACCCTTCTCATAAGTTCCTGTGACTAAAAGTAAATGAGAAGCAGATTTTACAGAAATCATAACGTAATCATATTCCTAAAATAAATCTTCATGGTTTGTACTGACAGATGCAAACATTCATTAATATCATATTTACTATATCATAATACAGATATATTAATGTACACTTAGGAGTGGACAGTATTTATCTCTAGTATTTTGCAATACATATAATATTTAAAGAATGACTGATTTATAGAGTTTGCAAGTAAGAGTACAGTAAATAATGCTCATTCATGACATTAAATCACTTTATGACTTGTAAAAAAGACAATCCATGAACACGCTTTTACTGACAAAATTTTCTCCCTATACATGCCCATGTCTAAACCACCTACATTGTAAGGCTCGCATGGAACCCAAACTTGCAACTTCAATGAAGATTCTGTCTTTCAAACCTGTACAACATTATGCCTCTGTGCACACTACACTTTGACGAAAACAATTTAAATTGCCCTCTTTTTTTTTTATACGACATGTAAAGAGTTCCAGGAGTGCATAATGGGAAGGTGTGTGTGTGTCTCTATGAGAAGAGTATCCATTATTTTCATGATGCTAACCATTTTGAACTTAAAAGTGTACATAGGAACATCCAAGATACAGTTACATGAAAAGCTGTCTTAATTTACGGATTTGATAAGATGTGGACGGCCATAATCTCCAAGCAAAAGTTTCTGCCAAATCACAAACCAATTCTGACAAATTCTACCATATGTATGCAATTCCCAGGAATGTTACTGTACTTTAATGAACTGGAATGTATATTATATGCTCAGGTGTATAGTTTCATTCACAATTATAGATAAATTGCTTCAGTAAGGGGGAAAAAATCTAAGTCTTCACATTACCCAACTACTGAGAGCTTAAGGAGCTTGTATTCTTTGCATAAACCTAGTTAAACAAATGATTTTCCAAGTCCAGAACGGGGATATGGTTTATGATAATAGATCATAACTCGGGAAAACTATGAGCTTGATTACATCAGTATTGGAGAATGACATGAAGCCTGTTTAGGGTAGAAATTCTGAAAGATTGATGGGTAATTCAAAGGGTGTAATAGGGTGCCTTCTGGTAATGGCAAGCTGGGTGATGGTTGGTGTTGCCATCAGGAAATCTCTAGCAGACGACAGTGAACTGACTGTTCACATGTTGGGGTGATTCATCACTGGGGAGGAAAGAAGGGTGTCCACCCGTTCTGACCAATACACTTCTTTTGGTTTTCTTTATCAGTGTTGCAGCTGGGTAGGGTCCTGTGACAGCACAAAGCATTAAATGTATAACTTTCTTTAGGAGAGTTTTTGTAAAGGTTAGTGTTGTTGTCATAAACGGCCAGTCCTCAATGTTGAATTATCATCTTCATACATTTCATTCATGCATTCCAATGCTTCATAAATGAAAATTTACGTTCCACAATTAGTCATCACATTCAGCATCCTCTTACCCAAAATATTATACTCATTCTTTACAATGTTTCCTTTTCAAAGACATACAATTATAGAGATCTGTTCCTCTGGCAAATCACTTTTCTTCCAAGCTCTCGAACACATTGTGTGAATGCACATACACTGTTCTCCGTTTGTTCATTTATCATCTCTGTTACTGATCTACCTAAGTACTGTGCCTAACCTACAAAAGTATGATGCTCTAACAAATTCCCCCAAAGCTCTTGCATCTTATTCTTAACCACTGACAGCATAGTTTCTTACCTTAATATAACCGTCACAGATTTCACATATGACAAAGGACGGTTTCCCACTGGAATCACGTGCTGGTGTGTTCCCCCTGCTAACATTCTGCGTCTGCTGCTGCCCTGCTCGTGGCAACGGCGTGATAGAGATACTTGGCTGCTGCGGTGACTTTGTGTTCCCTGCCTTGCTTTGTACACTCTGAAGAGAAAATCATATTTCAAAAAGTGTTATCAATGAAGTATGGAGCACAACTAAGGGTGTATAAAAATCTAAAGCTTCATAGGTTTAATGACATGCATACTTATCATGCAGTAAAACTGAGAAACAAACAAAAATTACTTACATCCTCTATAATACAAAAAACAATGAAATCATTGCCAACTAAATTGGGAAAATAACATAAGTTTGAGAACAGTTCTGCCTGTGGCTACATTTTCATACTTCAACTCAAAAACAGAAGTCAAATAATGAGTTAATTTGGTAAATTCATCCTATACAATTGATGGGAAGACCTGAGCATTAGGTAGTAGTAATCAATAAGAACATTAGCTAGGAGCCTCCGCAAACACAGTGCTAGAGTAGCCCTCTGCCAGTGGCCTCTTAAGGATGAGACACTAAAGGCTAAGAAGTGGCACTGCAGTTCACTAGTTACAGAGACTTTATTGCCTCGGCTACCCACTTGAGGAAGTTCCAGTTGGGAAAAGGCATCAAAGATACAGATAGAACAGATAGGTACATACCCGAGATTAGAGAGGGAAAAGCTATTCTAAAGCACAAGCAGCATTGCTTTCTTGTTCTCCTTCCTCTGATCTCATAAAGATATGTCAGATATCAACTCATGCTGACATTGGTACAAATTCAAGCCAACCTGCTGGAGGTCCTACAGTGCATGACCCTGGTACTCAAATTTATTAGGTCCAGGGCAACAGTTCGTCGAAAAAAATGATGGAATGGTAGACATATTCTCCATTCAAACACAAGTATAATTAGAAAGAAAAAAGACTTCTTATGCTTCAAAGAACTTTTACTCTCCACACTGCTATTATTCAAAATATTGCTTTAAAATGGAACACAATATAAAAATAAGGATGCGGTATGCAACGGTTCTAAAACATCCACTCCAAAGATCCTAAAAAAAAATCAATATATATCAATATCAAATAAATATTCCTCTTACAAGATAATAAAAAAAAATCATGTTACAGGTACTGGGGACTTCTTAATAATAATCGGGTACAGTACCATAAGTCAATATTCTCAACCCATTACTATTCTCAGGAAAAATATATGCCTTGAGGATATAAGACATGAGAAAGCTTTCACAACAAAAAGACATGAAAGAGCAGTCAGAACAAAAGAAAACAAAATTATGTACTGTATTCAGAAGAGAAGCGAGTTTTTGAAAAATAATCAAATGACCAAGAACCCTTCATCTAAGTATGATTGTGGGAAGATTGCCTAACCATTCATGTAAACTCTGCTTAAACATTTCCAGAGCCCTCGATAGAAAAACAGAACATCCTTAGTGAAAGCTTAGTTCTTTCAGATGGCCTTCAGTCAGATTATAAGGGCAAAGCCTTCACTGACAGATGTTTCAACATGAAAAAGGCTCATATGGCACTGTCACAAACAAGCTTGTCAAAACTTAATGCTTGAGAAAATATGATATGGAGAGCTACAGAAAGCTTTCTTTCATACGATTTCAAAGGGTAATGTTTGTTGGAACTGTACTGAGATCCCCAACCTAACAGACATGTACAAAAATTGGGATTCCTAGATCTCACGTTCTCACAGACAAAAACTCCTCCATAAACACCTACTATATGTAAATTTCAGTCCACTTCCTTTCATAATGCTGCATTCTAAATGTCCACTTCTACTTAGGGCACTACATGTAGCAGATTAAGGTAGTCAATTTTCCAAGGCTGACACCAATCATCATAATCTATACAAATCAGTCACCAATCATCATAATCTATACAAATCAGTCACCAATCATCATAATCTATACAAATCAGTCACCAATCATCATAATCTATACAAATCAGTCACCAATCATCATAATCTATACCAATCAGTCACCAATCATCATAATCTATACAAATCAGTCACCAATCATCATAATCTATACAAATCAGTCACCAATCATCATAATCTATACAAATCAGTCACCAATCATCATAATCTATACAAAGCACTCACTAGTCTATAAAAATCAGTCACTCAGTATATGATCTGCTAAAAACATGTTCTGGCTCATTACATTGGCATTCTGTAGATACATACAGCATCTCAAAAAAACTTACGTTTGCACCTGAATAATGCATACTGCATCACTCAAAGCATGTAAAAAGCTTGTCCTCATATTCTGGTAACACTGTATGTGTTACCCATTTTAAAAGTTCACCATACATCCATTTTTGCATAGGTTCAAGCATCACACGTCTGAATACATATAATATATAGCCAGAAATAACTAAATTATAATTTTTCAATAAATATTCATTGTGGCACTCTACAAGCTCATAGTATCATATGAGCTATTTTGTAAACCATTACAATTACTCTGATGAATGTACTGGTGGTGCATAACATATCTACATTGTATAGAATTCTTCATTTACTACGGTAAACAAGTAAAAAAAATACCATACAACAAGGAATAGATATTATCATTATTGCGATGGGAATGAATAAAGGCAGACAGTATGAATTATGTACATGTGTATATATGTATATGTCTGTGTGTGTGTATATATATGTATACGTCGAGTTGTATAGGTATGTATATTTGCGTGTGTGGACGTGTATGTATATACATGTGTATGTGGGTGGGTTGGGCCATTCTTTCGTCTGTTTCCTTGCGCTACCTTGCTAACGCGGGAGACAGCGACAAAGCAAAATAAATAAATAAATATATAAATATTGTACAACACATAATAATACAGATATGTTTGAAGTCTAAAGAGTGGATGTGAGTGAATGAAGCTATTTCTTTATTCCTGGTGCTACCTTGGTAGTACAGGTAACAATAAACAAGTGAAAAAATACAATAATAATAGAGAATAATCCTTACCAGTAAACACACATAAAAACATTACTAACCAAAACCTTGCAAATTAAAAACTGATCATCACACACAATAACATCCCCATGTTTGCCTTGTGGATGACCCTTCCCGACTCCCAGGCAGGGCCTCTGAGAGCAATTCTATCAGGGGGGTACAAAGTTCTTTGGGGTCCCCTTCCCTTCTTCATTTGCCATCCTGTTTTCATCCACCAAGGTTTTATGCCATGTGCTTTAAGAATATTCTAACTATGTAGGCTCACGGAAAATGTCAACGCTAGTCTTCAATACATGCAAACATTTTCTGAGATCCCAGGAAATTCCCGGGCCCCCTTCTGAACCCTGAGCCAGGGTGCAATGTACCCCCTGCACCTCCCTCTCATCCAAGCTCTCAGGATCCTAAAATATTAGAAAAAGCAACATACATGCATGAATCCAACTGACAGTTTTGTTTTCTTTTAACTTTTCCCACAAGTAAAGCTTTACATTCCTGCTGAGTCTCATAAGCACTGTACTATAATATTCTCTCAATCTTGAGGTTGAATGCAAACTTTACCAAATGGAATTACTGAATTAAAAGTACTAGCTGCTCTGAAAAAGGCCTCCAGTGGCTAAAATTAATTCTAGTCCCAGGCATTAATTTACAAGTACATTTCTGGCAATGTGATTCATTGCCAGTACTGACTACTTTCTACCTACCTATCTATCTCATATCTCTGACATCTGTTCCAATTGGGACTTCCCTAAAGGGGTGACCACAGCAACAGTCTCTCCATAACTAAAGAACTCCCGTGCCAACTCTTAGCCTTTGCTGCCTCACCCTTTACAGGCCACTAGCGGAGGGCAAGTCTAGTGCAGTGTTTGCAGAGGCTCCCAACTAATGTTCCTTATGACTACTACTACATAATATTCCTGCCTACTACTTCTATCTAATAATCTTGTCTAAATATTCCTACCTACTACTTTTACCTACAGCTCCTATCATTTTGCCAGAAGGCAGGCACTTTGTGCTCATCACAGGAAAATCTGAGTTACGAAGAATGAGCTGCGTGAGTTAAGTGTTGTTAAGTGTTCCATATAACAAGGATAGACTGTATGTCTGTGGACAGAATACCAAGTAGTCACATGTTAGTGAGGCAGAAAGAAAAGACAACTTCCTGGGTCAGAGGAGTGTAACTCGACAACCACTAAAGTGCTGACTCACTAAGCAATGTCACTAACCCTCCTGATACCTAGGTAGGTAGTACTGGTATTGACTACTGTACTACTATATTTTATCCCTGGGGATAGGGGAGAAAGAATAATTCCCACGTACTCCCTGCGTGTCGTAGAAGGTGGCTAAAAGGGGAGGGAGTGGGTGGCTGGAAATCCTCCCCTCTCATTCTTAATTTTCCAAAAGAAGGAACAGAGAAGGGGACCAGGTGAGGATATTCCCTCAAAGGCCCAGTCCTCTGTTCTTAATGCTACCTTGCTAATGCGGGAAATGGTGAATAGTATGAAAGAAAGTAAACTACTATATTCATTATAATCGAGTACAGATAATTTTGCTCACCTACATATTTCTTTGCTTGCATTGCAAAACTCTGCAACACTTGCAAAGTTGGTCAACTGACCTTATCTGCAACATGACATTTGCATTAAAGGAGTAATTCACCACTTATCACTTTTTACTCTTACTCAAAAGCATAGCACTGTCACTCTTCTTGTTTTTTATGACTGGATATATCTATAAGAGGAGGGCCACGAAGAACAGTTTCGTTTCAGTTGCCAACATCCCAATGTCAACATAAATCTTTGATGTGTCTGACTTACCAGGACTGTATATGATAACATTCAGACGTTCGAATGATATCCAACACCTATGCCACTCTCACTGTGACCTGGATTTGAGACTACATTGAGAATACAGGTACATTTCACACAATGGCATGGACCTGTATGAGCTTTGTTTTGATATGAATCTGAAACTAACCCAAGCTAGCCATGGATCCAGTATTAGAATTTGGCCCTAAATTTCCAAGTTTTGATGGCTAACAAAATAATATACAATTCAAACAATGAGGAAAATTTTACTGGCACAGTGATATAAGACTCACCTGTATAATACATGTGGATAGGTCTATGATTTACAACTCCTGCTGGTTGAGCATTTTTAATGCAGTACAACTCATCAGTTAAGGACAGGTATAGAAAAGGCAGTGATGAATCACCTACCTGTATAGTTATAGATGATGAAGCTCCCAGTGTAGGAATGAGGCTGACAGAAGAAGCTGACGAGGACGGTAAGATGCGTGGCACTCTCGCTGCCGACTGTGAAGATACGGAAACACTGCTCACTGAGCCGGATGCACCCGACATTGGGACCAGGTGGCCATTGACAAGCTGTGGGTTGCCAACAACACACACGATAATGCTTCCCAGCCAAAGGGGAATATACATGAATTACGTCTTACGTATCTAGGCACCCCATTAACTATAATATCTACTTTATAATAATGATTATTTCTCCAAAAGAAACAAAATCCCAGACTATGAGGCGGTTTAAAAAACAGATGTGACATTTGAGCATGGCTCACCACAGAGAAGCTGCTATCACAACTTGCACCATCAGAAGGAATTTCTAAATCAGACTAAATACAATACGTATACCATAAACTCAAATGACGTAATTTATGCATGTTCCCTAAGGCTTGTCATCTCATAATGCAGATAACAAGCCTTAATGAAGCACTATCTAGGGTTCAGAGCTGCTCAGTGAGTTTCAGCTAAGTGGAAGCCTCTACGCATAAAATCACGTTTTTTTTTCTTAACTCAAGATTAATGATGGAATAAATTTAAAAAACTTTAATGGCCAGATGTTGCACTTCTGCTGACATCACAACTGCAGCAGTCATATCTATGACACAAAAATTTTAAGAACCCTCTACTTTTGAACTGTTTCAACAAAACAATGTATTCAGCCAAGCTTGTTTTAAATATAATCTACTCTGATTATTCTTAGGGAAAACAAAAAACAAAATTTGAAGATTGGCATAAAATTTTTCCTGATCAGTCCACTACAATTACTTACGTCATGGAGACCTTTCTACACACTAGGGATCAACTTTTTTCAAACAAAGCTAAAGGATCCTATTCTGAGTGTTTATCATTTTTGTCTCTTTAAAAGTCTTATGCCTTTCCTGGTTTTCGAATCTTTCTGGGAGGGCCTACATCAAAGACCAAATTCTCTCTAAAAATAGGTAGCATCAAAAACAAATGAAGACTGACTTTATATGCACATGCCCAATCCCTAATCAATAATTTCAAAGCCTACTCTCTACACCCAAGTCCTACAGACTTAGCTGTTTCGTAAGCCTTGGTTCAACCCACTAACAGCATGTAATCCTTATATAATCGAATTCATCCGATTCATTCTATCCTATGCATGTTTTTTATCCTCCCGAATGTCCAAGCCCAAATACCCTAAAGCCTTTATCACTTGCAAGCCTTCCATCTCCTTCCCAGTATCCCACTATTCCCAGCTCCAACTGTTTCTGACACATACACCCTTGGAGTTGATCTTTCTTTGTCCATTATCCCCATATGCCCAAAACACTTCAACAAACCAACAACATGGTTTTCTCATTCAGATTTTTGTTTACTATCACATCTCCCTCTAACACTAATTTCTAACACAATCATACCATCCTTGAGCATTCCACTTTCAAAAAATCCTCCCATTTCTTTTGCTCTCAAAGCCTAAGCCTCACATTCATATAACACTAAGGACTACTACACATACTTTCCACTAAGACTCTCTCACTCTGCATACAACCTCATCCCAAACACACTATGTTCATCTCCTCTCATTTGATACATTTATCAATCCTTTGAAATTCTGTCCAACTCTTCATTAACATTTTTTCTGTTACCAGTCATCCAAATATTATGTATGCATTTTTTCTAACCAAGTATCCCTCATCAACATCCTTCTTTCAGTGTACAACTTGACAAGCTTTTCCTCAATATCACCTACACTGGGGACTTTGATGCCCCTTAATCACATCAACTGCCACATCACCCTCCCTTGTATCAAGTGAGAAAAGCACTCATTCGGCTCAAAACATTAGAGAAGTTTTCTCAAAATGACTTGGTAGCACCAAGTATTCATTCAATTTACTGTGACAGTTAACGAGCAATGTTATATTTGAAAAATTCTAATCTTAATAAAATAGGCCTGCCAAAAGTAGCACATAATTCTTATTATGGCAAAGTTTTTTTTACCTACATAGGTGAGAACTAACATTTTCATGGAAAGATGTATCATGACTAAAATCTGCTAATCATGTTCCAAAGTCTGGCTCATTCCACAAACTAGGTGAGATCTGAGCCAAACTACCTTTAATGTTGGCAATAGTGGGACACAAAGTTCTGCTACAAAACAGGAAAGACTTGTAAGACTATCAACCCATGAACTACTCTACTGCCAAACTTTAAGGACAAGATTACATTTTCTTTCATTACTATACAGTGAAGGATGAATACATAAACATTTTTGCAGCAGTTCAGTTACAAATACAGTGTATGTCCCCATATAAATATATACACAAGGCATTAGCACTGTAGTCTCCATGCAACACAAGGATACACATGCATTCTGAAAAACAAACTGACCTTATGAGTTTACACTGCTGGTCTATACATCTCATAATGACCATCATTAGTTCTCAAAACATACTACTTAAGAGAGAGGTTTATTTCTGTGCTTTGCCGAGGACTCAATGCTGAGATGCCCCATAGATAATCTATGCTGTTTATGAACGGGTGACCGTCATTTGAAAACCAATCAGCCTGTCATTCTCATATAATTAATCTTTCTACTGTCAGTAAATATGTAAGTAAGCTAAACTCTGCAAATAAATTGTATACATGGGGAAAAACATATTACCCACATATCTCCTGAGCATCATATAAGGTGACAAAAAAGGGACACGATCTTGAGGCACAACAGCCTCCCTCCTGTATCTTCACTTTGTTAAAACTAGAGTAAAGAAAGCACAAGCAAGGATCTTTTTTTGATAATGAAGGCTCCAGTCACAGACTGCAGTTCACATCAAGGACAGGCCTTAATTGAAATATAAAGAGGTTAATGAAAGGGGAAAAGAGATAAGAAAAAGTAGCTATGAATTCTGAAGGCAATGAAAAACATCTTTTAAAAGAAGCCAGGTCACAGTTACTGGGAAAGACATGAGAAGGTAGAGAGTTTGAGGTGTACGGATAGAATCAGTTATCAAAACGGCCCAACCTTGAGTTGCCAATGGTCACACAGCGATCAATGGAGAAATTATTAAACAATTATTGAACAAGTGTTTGTCTTTTATCCCTGGGGATAGAGAAGACAGAATATGGCCCACATATCTCCTGCATGTCGTAGAGGGTGACTAAGAGGGGCAAAAGTGTAGGGGTTGGCCTTGACATCTGCCAAATGAAGATTTTTTTTGCTCGAAGGATTGCTTATTCACTCACCTGTTCTGGATGCAACCTCACTAACATGGGAAAGAGTGATGGAAGAGAGAGAAAACTGTCTTCAAAAAGATAACATGCAGCATTGACTTTAACTGCCCAAATATAAATGAGTCTGGGGAGCAAGTTGGAAATAACTGCTTGTTTGCAGCATATCCATGATTCTTGACTGGGTGAGGTTATTTACTGTATCGTAACAGTTGCAGAGTTTAGTTTACTTAAATAGTGACTGGCTGAATTTAGAAGCTAATCACAGAAGGATGTTATCATGACTGTAAGAAGTTGTGTTACTAAATAATAGCATTCCAAGCCCAAATAAGGTAAATCAGAAACAGCATAAATCTCGGCATCCATGTGTCCAGTACAGAAAAAAATTTTAGTCCACATGCTCATTTTCAATCTACATTACATATCTGGTACTATCCATCAACCAAAAAATGCATGCATTATACTTGGGACATTATTATCATATATATAATGTTACAAAAGGGTGTTAAAAAGCATACATTTAAAAGTATATGCACAACATAAAATGCAAGCACAACCTTCTAAACTTCTGAGAATGAGACAATCATATCACATCTGATATTTACAACATACACTGTTGATGTCAGCTTACTGTCACAATGAATCACCACACATTCTTCCTCTAGTAAGCTGATCAATGTATCCAGTGCTGTGTATACCACAGAATATAACTACGTGGAAGAACAGATCATCTGATATCTGGCAAATTAACATGCTACAGCATTTCATACAACTGCAGTAAAACTAAAGCCTAACATAAATGTCAAGTTTGTGCTCTGATCAGACTCATTGTAAAGACAAGACATATGACTGGGTGCTCGTCACTACAGTAGGTTCACCGATGGTCATTGTCTTGATTTGACCCTTACCTTCTTGTTTAAACAATATCAATTTGTAGAAAACAGAAACAGCAGATGCTACTGAATACCTAATTACTCTATTCTCCATCTAATGGTTGTAAGTGGTACAGCATATAAAAAAAAAAAGTCCAAGGCCTGAATATGCACAACCATTTCTCATTTCTCATTTATCCCTGGGGATAGGGGAGAAAGAATACTTCCCATGTATTCCCTGCGTGTCATAGAAGGCGACTAAAAGGGGAGGGAGCGGGTGGCTGGAAATCCTCCTCTCTCGTTTTTTTTTTTTTTTTTTTTTTTTAATTTTCCAAAAGAAGGAACAGAGAAGGGGGCCAGGTGAGGATTTTCCCTCTAAGGCCCAGTCCTCTGTTCTTAACGCTACCTCGCAAACGCGGGAAATGGCAAATCGTATGAAAAAAAAAAAAAAAATTCTCATAAAACCATACAAGGCATCCAACTCTTTTAACTCAGGCAAGCATGGGGCAACCTCTAGATGAACCTCAAGATGTGTGGTAGAACTCCAACAAAATTCCTTTAACATACCAAATGTTTTTAACACTTAAGAAAGGATGACCAACAGAAAATTTCAGCAGATTTTGGCAAACATCTATAAAAATACAGCAACATACAAATGACTATCCATCAGTCCCCCCAAAAAGTATTGCACACTGACCATCAAAATTAAAGTTCATTCTACTATCACACACCTTAAACACTTGCATTCTCAATATACAAAGATAAATGAACAAGCCTCCAGAGCGTAACCCCACCGGATCATGAAAACATTAAAGAGGAAAAGAATAATGATGAATATTACTGCAATCAAGACATAAAAGACCAATCACTATAACAAAGACAGGCCAAAGGATTATCTAACTCAAAGCACCAAAAACTCTTTCCAGAGACAATGGTAGTCAAAGAAAACCATTTAACTATCTCAATCTCGTTAATACAGTCTTAATGTTGGCTTATGTCTGCATGAGCCTCTGAATGTGCAACTAGCTACTGTAATTGTATTTAATCATTTGCACACAGTACTTGTCTGTGTGATTCTGTACTTGTAATTACCTCCCTATCTGAACTATAGGAAAGGGAGTTTTACACTTGTGGAGGCCCAATTCTTGACTATTTTCTATCACAAAACCTTTCAATTTCAGTGTGCTGTCTGCAATAACTAGGTCCTCTTTCATCTTATTCTATTCATCCATCACTCTCTTTTTTTCATGCTTGACTGCCGTTCCCCACATTAGCGAGGTAGCACCAGGAACAAATGAAGAAAGGCTGCATCTGCTCACATCCATTCTCTAGTTGTCGTGTAATGCACCAAAACTACAACAACCTATCCACATCCAGGCCACATAGACCTTTCCATGGTTAACCTGGACGTTTCACGTGCCCTTCTTCAGTCCACTTTTTCACCCCATACTTCCGCCTCCAATTTGGTCTCCCACTTCTCCTTGTTCCCTCTACCTCATACACATGTATAATCTTTGTCAACTTTTTCTCACTCATTCTCTCCATATGTCCAAACCATTTCAACACACCTTCTGCTCTCTCAACCATCCTCCTTTTATTATTGCACATCCCTCTTACCTTTTCATTACTTACTATACTTATCATACTTGACTGCCGTTTCCCACATTAGTGAGCTAGCACCAAAAAACAGACGAAGAAGGACCATACACCTTAGCTTGAGCCAGGTACTCATTTTATCAACCAATCCCTGGGGGTGGATGAGCAACTGGGATGACTGTGAATCAACTGCCATAACCAAGATAAAAACATATGCACTCGACTCTGGGCAGCCCCATGAGTGTGTCATGGTCTGGAATGCTAACCCCAACACCATGGAAGTCCATGAATTCTTTACATAGTTTCTTGATTAACTTCATGTGATGTCCTCTGGATATTCTACATTCCCATTCCTTTCGATGAACTATTCACTGTCTACATTATCAGACAGATTTTCTCCTTATCATTCTCCTAAAGTGGGACTCTGGCAAGAGGTTAGGGATGATGTCAACTCCCAAGCTCCTATAACATATTAATTCCTCAAACTCATTTCCAGCTACAAAACAATTAAACTGAGGCATTCTTTCTCAGCATCCCACTCTCATTACCTTACATTTAACTCGGGATGAATACCTTCAAGCATGAATCAGACCAACAATCTAGTCTGTCTATGTCTCCTTGTGAGGTGATGCAATACTCCTTAACTTTTCACTTCCCTCATGACTTTTGTGTCACCTGCAAACATCTTAAAGCAGGCTTTTGTGTCACCTGCAAACATCTTAAAGCAGGAATCCATACCTTCAGCCATTCTCTTCCAATACATTTATCTTCCAGCCACTGTAGGAGTCGCCCCCTAATTCCTGCATGGTGATCCATCTTCTTAATTAGCCTCCTTATCAAACACTTTCTGGCAATCCATGTACTCATGATCTCCTCTCCCTAAAACCACGCTGTCTCTCACTTACGTAAGTTCTCCTTTGTAGAAAGTCATCCATTTGCTTTCTATTCATCTTTTCTAGAACTTTACAGAAGACACTCGTCAAGGAGTCTGGTCTGTAATTTGGTGCCCCTTTCCAGCCTTCTTTCTCATACATAGGTATAACCTGGGACATAACCAACCTCTTGTCAAGAATGATGAACCACTGATGAAAATCTTTTAGACCATTCCCTAAACAAATGAATAAAGGCATAATCTAAACTTCTTAATTTCCTACCATACCCTTGGATGTAATGAATCACCACACAAGCAAGCAGACCACTTGTATAACCTACAGTCTCCTAGCAACAAACATCTACTGTCTACTAAAGCCAGTCAATAACACTTCTACCAATGATCAGCTTGTTAGTATGGCAAATGCTTTTCACAATATCTATTTTAAATAAACATTCATCTACATTTATGTTATCTTAACCACATCAATTTCTCACTTACATGGAACATCTGGTTAGCGAGTGTGAACTGTTGTGCATTTCCTGATACCTGCTGCACCAAGTTTGCCGCAGTCGTCGTCGTTGTTCCACGAGTTGTATACAATAAAGACCCCGAATTAGCTGCAACACCAGTGAGAGAAGAAGTACATGCATTAGATCTTTATATCCACACACTATCAGCAAGAGATAAATTTACAACACTAACATATAAGTAATGCCAACTGAAATGTCTCTTTTCAGAGCCATACACAGGGTGAGCCAAGGAACTATAGTCATTAGCACTTACTCAAAGCCCAATTCACCCAAAAGCAAGTTGTAAAACTACTGAGAGTATCAGTCTTAAGCTGAAATGAATCAGTGAACCCTAACTAAAAACTATACCAAGTTGTTACCCATTAACGTATCATCATTCCACAAAAGTAAGAAGCATCATTTCACATCCTTATCATTCCACAAAAGTAAGAAGAATTACTTCACTTCCCCTTACAGACTGCATGAAACCGTAACATACTGGCTATAGTCTGAATGAGTAAGAAGTACATTCCAAAAGCTCTAAAATCATCTTGCAAGAGCAAACCTTTCTTTCTCTCCTCTAAATGGTCTACCTCATGAGCACAAGATATATTAGCTGAGAATATACAGGTCAAGAGTCTTCCTCCCTTCACACGTTAGGAAGGAGGCACCATCCTTTGCTCATCCTCTGTAAAAAACCTATATCAATATGATATCTATCAATACATGCCCATACCACAGTGAAGTTTGCATTATCCACAAAACACTGGAAATCTATGATGACATTCTTCATTTTAATAAAATCGTCCAACCTCCAACTAAGCATGTTTCAGCCTCAGATCCCAAACCCCTACCGAAAGTTCTACGCAAATATTAAAGCTCTTACAATGTCTCCATCTCTATCTAACCACGTTTCAAAAATGGGACTGAAAAAAAACTAGCACTTGAACAGACACATGCTCTTTTCATGACAAAAAGGGGGTTAGAACTTAGAAAATGATTGACTTGTTAAATAAGCATATATGCTGTTGTCAATGCAGGACTGGAAGTAGCACAGTCTTGGAGTGCAAGAGCCTTTAGAAAGATCCTGGGTAACACCAAGACTCTTTTCTTGAAATTTCTCCTGAAGTAATTATGAATATGAATAAATAAATGTAAGAAGTAAAATTAATACTGATGAAAAGAAGAAACTAAAAGGTCTTGGATGAACAATCCTATTATGGAAGCAAGACCCAACATTATTCATGATAACAACACACCTGTAGTAACACCACGACCTTGGTTAGGAAGAGGACCTGTGTTCTTGTATGATCCCACGGGTCGACCACGACCTCGACCCGCTGCTACTGATGCCGCAGTCGCTGTTGTCATAAGATTGGATGCAACTGCTGATGGTATATTGATGTTCATTCCTGCTAAGCTCTTCGGTAATAGGTTAGGCATTTTTACAGGCTCAAATGCTTTGCCTAAGGTGTTTGGTCGACCTCGGTGAACCTTTACAATATGATGGAAAGGGGGAAAATTAAGGATATCATCGAAAAATCTAATAAATAACCTGTTTTATGTAAAGTTTTTATATAATACAAATGACATTGTTCAAAAAAAAAAAAGATATATTTCACTGGACCTTTCTTCACCTTACTATCACAGCTCCCTTTCATGAAGACATCCTTATAAGATCAATCCATCTTAATCCATATATTACCCTAACACCATTTCCTTTCCAATACATTCACCCTCTTTCTTTCTTTGGCATTCATGGCCCTAATCACATTCATACAATGATGTCAGGATTACTATACATGCAAACATACCCTTCTTTACCCCTTTAATGTACCCTCAACCTTAGCACCCTCTTTCACCCCAAAACTCACTTCAGCCCCATTGTTTCAAATGCTCCTACATCTACTCCCAGATAAATTCCTTCATCTCATACTTGTTAGGCATTTCCTGCATTTGTAAGGAAACACTAAGAACTGGCAAAGAAAAGGCCTCATTCAATAACATCCATTCTTTCACTGTCATGTGTAACGTATCAAAACCATGGCACACTATCCACTATCCAAAACCAGCCCATGACATTTCCATGGTTTGCTCTGGCTGCTTTATATGCCACTTCTCCCTCCTCTGTTCATTTCTGACACAGTGTTCCTCCTTTCTTCAATCCTCTTCTCTATATGTCCAAACCAATTCTGCACACAGTAGTCAGTCTCTCTTAATCAACTACATTTGCAGCCCTATTTCAGTCGTGCATAGTCATTCCTTAAACAATTAACCTCCCTCATCACATATTGCATCTAAATATTTCATTTCCAATACATCCAACCACTTCCTTTTTTTCTTTTAATTTAAGGCACTGAAAGCTAAAAAGTGGCGCTGGAGTACTATATATGGAGACTTTTGCCACAGCTACCCCACTGAGGAAACAGGCACTATAAACAGATAGATGGATAAATCAAAGCCCTTACCTTGCATCTATAAAACACTGTAATGACCACTATATCTCCACACGTAACCATCTTAACCCTAAAAGACTAAGACCTTTCCTACACACTCTGAATGCACCCAGCATCTTAACCTCCCCTCCAATCCTATGACTCACCTGATCCCCCATGGTTGTATCTGCTGTGACATCCACATCTACATATCAAAAGCACTCCACTTCCTTCAGGCTAACCTCTTTCAAGCTTACACCCACGCAATCATATGTACATTATTTATATACTAATAAATATACAAGGCATGAATTGTAACATACATGTAATACCTTCGGGATCTTAGCTGGCGGCTCCCAATCTGCTAATTCACAATTCTTTTCTGGCTTGTACTTTTTGCTACAGGAAAATGAATGCCGAGTCATTTTTGACTTGTTGTTATCTTCGTAAGGACATAGAGCACACTGGAAGAATGCAGGGGCGCGTTCCAGACGTCCCCGGACATTGTGTTCTGCTTCCATATGGAAGAGAATTACCTGTGGAACAGAAGATATTGAAAAAGAATATATGCAATAAAATTATCAAGCAGAAGGTAGCAATGGTGTTTTCTGTGAGGGTGGGGTAGTACCAGAAATGGATGAAGGCAAGCAAGTATGAATATGTACATTTGTATTCATGTCTATGTGTCTGCATATGTGTATATGTTGATATGTATATGTGCATGTATGTATAGGTGCGTGTTTGGACATTTATGTATATCTATGTGCAAATGAGTGGATAGGCCATTCTTTGTCTGTTTCCTGGTGCTACTGGTGCTACCTCACTGATGCAAGAAATGGTGATCAAGTATAATAATAATAATGATAATATTTTCATTAAACTTTTATAATACTTAGTCGGTCTCCCACGTTAGCGAGGGAGTGCAAGGAAACAGATGAAAGAATGGCCCAACCCACCCATATACACATGTATATACATACATAAACACCCACACATGCACATATACAAACCTATACATTTCAACATAAACATACATATACATACACAGGCATACACATATATACACATGTACATATTCATACTTGCTGCCTTCATCCATTCCCATCACCACCCCGACACACATGAAATGGCGCCCCCCTCCCCCTGCACACGTGAGGTAGCACTAGGAAAAGACAACAAAGGGAGAAAGAATACTTCCTGCATATTCCCTGCATGTCGTAAAAGGCGACTAAAAGGGGAGGGAGCGGGGGGGCTGGAAATCCTCCCCTCCTGTTTTTTTTTATTTTCCAAAAGAAGGAACAGAGGATGGGGGCAAGTGAGGATATTCCCTCCAAAGCTCAGTTCTCTGTTCTTAACACTACCTCACTAATGCGGGAAATGGCAAATATGTATGAAAAAATAATACTAATAATAAAATCATCAAAAAATCCATATTCCAACCTATTTCAGATAACCACTACTTATCTCACTCTGGATTGTGATATGCATTTGATGAAACAATCTGAAAGCCAAAGGCATAATAGGAATGACATCTGATGCAACAAAGCCATACACTTTTATATCAGTAGCCAGAAGTTGTACGACATACTCTGGTAAACAAATATAAGAGAATCTCCTATGAGTTTAAGGTAGATTAAAAAACATTAGATATCACTACTCTGAATCTATACATTCTGCTACATATGTACTTAAACTACAGATCCAGTTATATTTCACTGGCCTAGATGGGATAAACCTCTACATCTTAATCCTATATTATTCTACGGCTACAAAAGGCAATATGTCTTTCTGTTCTATTACCATTCATTGTGGCTGGGAAAAGACTTCAGTCATAATCACAAGATACAGAACAATTATCTGATCATAATTGTACCAAATCAGCTAATCTCTCTAAATATCTAGGGCTTATTGCCTGGTTCAACCCCTTGAACTGACTCACCTGAGGTCCACGCGTCTCAAAATCGCAGAAGTTACACTTATAAGTATAATTAACCATATGAGGAGACTCTAAATGCCGGTCCATCACCATCTCACTCTCAGTCTTGAAGTTGCAGAATTTGCATATCTTCAGTGGTACATGAAGGTGAGCGTTCTTCCCCCGCGTAAATTCTAATTGCTTCTCTAACATCCTAATTGACAGCTGGAAAATATCAAGAGCAAATAATACTACAGCAAAAATAATTCAAAGAAGAAAATCTTTTTACAAAAAGGGATTAGCATAAGATGGCCAGTAATCTATCTACCATCAATCCATCCCAACTAAGTAAGCTGATCAGGTACTTACGGCCTCAGAAACATCACTCATTCTCTTCCTATCCCTTTTTTTCATATCGTCAAACCATACCCACTGTTGAAGTGAAAGATACTTCCAACCTATCAAAAAACAATCACATCTTCATTTTACACATTGATACCACTTTCATATGCACAATACTTCAATTGCATTTGTTCCTCGTATCATTCCTCTAACATCCTCATCTGAAATATCTTTAACGTCAATCAAATATATTTCTATATCCATCTGTTTCTTCAATGTAGCTAAGTCGCCTCCTTGAATCTTCGTGAGTATTGCGATGTACTTTGTTGACCAGCACTTCTACTGCAATGCATTCTAAGTGCACATACCATGTTCAACCCATTCTGATCAACATTAGCTACAATGTAATCCTTTAATACATGCAAATACTGCACAGATGGTTTTGCTTCCATGAAAGTGCAAAAGAGCCACAATTATCTTACTCTGAATGAGGCATAATGGCTGACAGAAATAATGCTTGTCTTCTAACTATGCAGGTAACAAAACCAAGATGTCAAGCAGTGATAGGTTCCTTTGCTTCTAAGAGAGCACAACAGTTTACAGCCAAGGAGAAAATATCTAAACCTGGTATCAAATATCACAGTAATAAATGCAATCATATTTTCAGTCTGATATTTCTATCTGATGGGTGTTTTTTCATGACAATGGGCAAAAACACATAAACAAACAACTAAGTACTTACAATTCCTTCTCTGGACGGAGCAGATTTCATCTTGTCTAATTTCCTCTTTTGCATACGTAAAAGGTCATTCTGGAGGAATTCCTGTGCCTGGTTCAGACCCAAGTCCAACATAAACTTACCGAGAGCACTCCTATAATATGGCTCCCACCTGAAATGAAATTTCTTCTGTATAATGACGTAGAGATTAAGCAATAGTAAAAACACAGCTGGCTCACTTTACGTATCTTAAATTCTGATATAACTGAGAAAAACAAGGAAGCCTAATCACAGTGTAGTTGTAGCACTTAACTGTTATGCATGAGATAGTAATTCAAATCCTCCTGATGCTTACTTGTGAGGGTGTTCCCGTAGTTCACCCATTTGCAAATAAATCCCTGGGTCATATGACTTGGAAAGTCAAAGACAGCTGGAAATAACACCAGTTATATAATTCCTTTACAAACTACTGGCTATGATTATGGTGTGCTCTAATCACCTTAATGCTGAGTTATGAACTCCCTTAAAAACTACAGACTGCGATTGAGTTGCGCTCTAACCACCTTATTCAATGCCAGGTGACAAACTTCACACAAACTACTGGGTAAGACCGTGGTGTGCTCTAACCAGCTTACTCACTGCCAGATTACAAGCATCTGGAGATATTTTTTTCTTCACTCTCTTTACCCTTCAAGTAAATTAAGCATCTAACTGATGATGAGGATCAATTTAAAATGATTTCCTGATTATGTATGATATAAAAAATAATAAATAAAAAAGATAACAGCACAAAGTATACATTATAGTACTGTACAATACCAAACACTAAGAACAGAAAGAAGCTAATATTACCGTACCTTCAAAACTCTTCAGAGCGAGTTACTTACATTTAGATGGCTCTTTGCCAGAGCCCTTCTTCAGTACTGCCTTCAGTATTTTCACAATATTACTATACACTAGAGCAAAACACCAGAACAGGGTACGTGGCGAGTACTGCATACGGTACACAAATATCCACACATGACAAGAGAGATTAATTACAAGTCACAGTACAGCACAGATCCCTGCAAACACACAGCAACTCTTTTCATAATACATAACAAGTACCCTTGGTCTCAGCTTCACACTTGGGATGCTTTCCTGGAAATCCTAACTTAATCATCTTGGCATATAATGAATTTCAATCTGCATTCCTGAAGTGTTAACTGACCAGCAAAATACAGTTCAACGTAAATCTGCAGTGTCATATATGGTGTACATATATGCACACGAGACAAGGGAGACTAATCACATTTCACAGTAAAGCAGAAATCATGACAAACATTGAAAGGTCTTTCCACAACACAGTACAGAACGGTACAGTTCATGCTTGATGTTAGGGATGTGTTCCTGGAAATCACAGCTTAACCAAGTCACCAGACAGTGGATAAGGAATGGTGATATATATATATATTCCTTGGGAATATTTCCTAGCTTAATTTCCAAACCCAAAAAATGTAAATAAAATGTCAAGCAATATCCAGTAAAGTTGAGATACATTGCCAATCTAAGCTGTCATACCAGAACTAACCTATGAGAGATTGTGTTCATTATATACATTATCCAGTACAAATGAGAGATACAATTACCTTAATTATCAAAATACAACAGGTTAAATAAGAACTTAATACAAAAGAGAGTTTAGGACTGAATTGCACATGAGACCAAAATTCACCTTTATATATGTAAAAACATTTCAAATCTATTCTTTTCCCCCACAGCCCAGGTATTTGGGGCATTGATTGACCGGCTATTGGAAGATGTGGCCTGCTGACTCACATACCCATCAAAGCCCAGATGGCCAGATACACCTCATAAATAGTTATTCAAGGCCTTCTTAAATTTCTCCTTCATGCAAACCAAAGTGTTTTTGTATGTCCACAGGCAACAGGCTGGCTAGTCTCAAACCCCAGATGTCCAGGTATTTTCTATTTTTGTGCTTATAGCACCTTTGGATTTTAGGGGTAAAATCTTAAAGTTTCTCAGGACTATGTTTGTCATGTCAATAGCAGATCATCTATGACTGCAGGTTTGGGAGAATGCCTTCTTGGATTTTCCTGTTAAAAACTCCACATCTGCATTCCCGAGTCTACCCTCAGTGATTTCAAGTTTTTCCTCATACTTCAGTTCCTTACACATGTCAATAAAGACCGTGAAGGATCTTTGATTGCTTTCAAACTCCTGCAGTTTCACCCACTTTGTAAGTGGTTGTCAGTACATAGCAGCATCCAATCCATGCCTTGAAAAATAACATCACTGGCCTTTCCTTCCTTGTCTTGAAGGTCGGCAAGTTCCATCCTATCATCTTTTTGAAGAGCCAACTGTTGCATTGCTTTGTTCACTAAAGGTAAAGTCATGAGACATTATTACTCAAAGGTCTTTCACACTGTTCAATTGTAATATGACAGCATGTGTCCATCTGCTATTCTGTACTGCTTTGAATTTCTTCAATCTCCTAATCCTGAAGATGCTGAAACTTATCCCAAATGAGAAGCATGTTACTTTTGGCTGCCCAGTGGAAGGCTTTGTTTATGTCCATTTGCAGTTTCTCACTGTCTTCTACCAAAACTTTCACACTTATTCTCATATCATTTGCAAAAGGATATTGTGAAACTGTGATCTACGTCTGTATCAATGTCAGATATGATAATGAGGAACAGGAGTGCAATAATCATTCTTTGGGGGACTTAGCTTTTTACCATGGAGGTACTGGAAAACGGCCTGCTTTACAACTTATTGTGACCTGTGACTTAAATTCAATCTTCTAATTTTATCAGCTATTCCCAAATTTTTCATTTTATGTACAATGGTGCCATGAACACATTTAAAAGACTCTTTTCCAAAGTTTGCGTATATCATATCAACGTATTGTTTGTTCTCCAGTGCCAATGCAATTTTGAGAGGTCTTCCTGCCATGAAACTGTCGTCCTGAGTTCTGACTATTATTCAGTTCCATAATGTTAGTCAGTTTACAGTTTACTTTCTCTCAAAATGCTCTACTTAAGTGTGATGCATGAGGTATCAGTTGGTAGTTTTTTGGGACTGCTTTGCTCTCCTTTGTGGAGTGGTGCTATGGGAATCAATTTGAAGCTCTCTCTCCACAGGATATCTAATGCATGTGCCAGAAGTGTCTTGAAATTTTTCATAAAAAGAACATTCTAGGAGTCTGGTCCTGGGGCAGTGCATAAGCATGTACTCAATGGCCTCTGTGAATTCCTGTAGCAAGGTGGTGAGTTCTGCAATGTGTAACATAGGTTTGTTGGATCTTGTAGATCTTCGAACCAAGAGAGGAAAAAACGGAGATGACATTCTTCAGGGTACTAAAGCTACTGTGTACTAACATCTAACATAATCTTTACCTGTGTGCAATATAGCAAGGTCAGAAAGGGTGCAAAATTTTTACAGCCCATACTAGCATAGTAAAAGAACTGAAAAACCAGAATTGAGTTAAATCTCTGAAGCTGTAATCCCTGGACCACAGACAAGAGGTTTATCATTATCTATGTATCATTACCAACACTTAAAAAATCTTAGACAGCACAATTTCCTAACACTATAGCAGGCATGAAGGACTCTGTAAAATACTACCCCTAAAGTCTAAAGATGCAAAGAGCACAAAAAAAATTTCCTGAACAGCAGGGGCCTAAGACTATTCAACAAATTACCTACAGCCATCAGAAACAATGTGGATATAAAATAGAGAAATTCAAGAAGGACCTAGATAAATACCTAAAAGTATACTATAACAGTCAGGCTGTGATGGTTATGTGGGCCGGAGGGGCTAATTTTCCACCGGCTTGGTAAACTAACCACACAACTCACCTTCTTGGATTCACTACTTGCTGTACAAGTAAAATACCTCAAAAGTAATGAGCCATCTTTTTCTCTTATAATGATTTATGATCTATTCAAAACTCTAGAATTCCCAGGAACTTGTCCCCATCCAACATTCTCTTCCTACCAAGGTCCTGCTCTGAACCCCATTTTCTCTAGGTATCAAAGGGCCTTATCAGCCCCAATCAATCATTAACATCATTCCTATTCAAATGGGGTGAAACAAATGCAAATAATAGAACTTTTGTAAGAGATTCATTTGCAAGACAGGTCTCCATCCAGGCTGGTTTAAGCAAAGGATTAAAAAAAAAGTCTGTATCCCAGAAGGCAAATCTGCTACTCCCCTATCACAGCTGCCTGCAAGAATAATCATTCTGAAAGCCTAGCTCACATTTTCAAAAGTTTATCAGAAGCAGATATCAACACAATTTCACATAATACATTCGAAGTAAACTGCCTGTATAAACAAAAGAGTACACTGACAGCTTATACTTACTTCCCAAGGTGACTCAAGTCTTCTTTATTCTTATTCTCCTTCTCAACATCTACCACACTCTCAGCATCACTTTTGTCCTTATTTTCTTTATCATCGTCGTCCACACTAGTTTCCTTGTCTTTCTTGACTACCTCCGTTTCCTTTACTTTTATACTTTTTTCTTTATCTTTACTTTCTTTTTTAGTTTCTTTTTCTTTTTCTTTGCTATCTTTTTCTTTACAATCTTTTTCTTTAGTTTCCGTCTCATCTTTATCACTTGGTTTTTCATCACCATCCATCTTCACTTCTACCTCTTCGTCTTTGTCAGGGCCATTAACCTCTTTCTTTTCGCTACTTTCAACATCACTCTCCTTATCACCTTTCTTTTTGTCACTAGTGTCACCACCTTCGTGGTCTGAATCCGCCTCCATTTTTTCATCTTCTTTTTCTTCTTCTTCCTTGTCTTTGTTCTCCTCTTCACCTGCCTCTAATCTTCTTTTCTTCTCCTCTTCCTCTTCCTGTTTCTTCTTCTCCTGTTCTAATTTTTCTTTTTCTTCCTTAATTCTTTCTTCTTCTGCCTTTTTCTTCTCTTCCTCCTCCTTTTGTTTTCTTTCAAATTCTTCCAAATCTTTGTTTATTCTTCGCAAGAAGGTTTTAATGGGTTCCTGTACAAATTAAGAAGAAAATTAGATATCAATTTTTTGAGTAGGTAAAAGTTTTGGTAACACGTTTTCTAACACTAAATTCAATAAAACTAAAAGTCCTCAAAAAGGGACCATTTTCATACAGCTGACTGACCCATAGAATTACTAACCCTAAACTCTGACCCTGAAATATCTAAAAACTGTGTGCAAAACTAAGATGTGCTAAACCATTTTTTTCCCCTCCTGTACCAAATCCTTCAGCTAGGATTTCAATACCAGTAATTCAAATGGATAACCAATCAACAAGAGAATGTTCCTGGGGTAAATTAGGTGTCAAAGATGCAGACAAAGAGATACGTTTCATACAAGTCAGGACTCATGATATGTAAGTTACATTAAAGATGAAAACTAGGTAGCATGTTCAAGTTATGACAACCCTGATGTCCAACCTTTTTACCACAAAGTATGTAAAGTTCTCTTTCACACAGAATATTCTACATGGTTTTATCATCAAAGATATGGAACCTACGAAAAAACACCATACTTCTTTACCGAAAAAGCTTTACAAAACTTTCTCATCTTACAACGGAAAACCTGGTCAAGACAGCAAATGATGGATGAACATACTTTCTAATCTCCTAAGTTTGTATGGAATACCTGATCATGACAGACATAGGTTAATACATACATGCAATGCTCCTTACTCAACATCACTGTTTTTTACTTGTAGCACTAAAGTCAACAATAATGTGGATTCAGTGCTCTGAAGATAATAACAAGAGTCAGTGTTGTAATTTCTTCAGGTCACCTTACTGATGACTTACAAAAAAATACTGACCTGAGTGGACACTGATAAAAGTCCCAAGACCAGATATGTGGTACTTGGTGCAACAGGTTTCGGGTAGAGAAAACACAAACCGTGACCAGCTACTTGGTGCAGAAGGTTTAAGAGACAGACAGAAAGAGAAAGAAAAACATCCTTACTGAAAAGTAATTTTCTTGTCCCATGAGGGGAGGGCACATTCAAGTTTGGTTAGGACCAGTGATGGAAAACTCAAATATGTCAATCTGAGACCTATGTCACATGTAACCTTATCTCTTACATCTTTAACACTAAAATGCTTTTTCCTAGCTGCAGGTGTTTTGAAAAGCCACTGATGAAGCAGAAGCCTAATTAAACAACTACGTTGATTTTTTAAGCTGATAATGAGCTGCACCTTAGCCTATTCAAAGATCTTCCCCATCGCAGTAAAAGGAATATATGAAGTTTGGTTCTGACCAAGTCCTTTGATCTCTAGGTGCTACGCAGACATGAGCTTCTCTATGGAAGAATGATACTGCCATTAACACTATTTCAGAAACATTTGACTTGAGTTTATGAATTTATACAAAAATTTTAAACATTTCTATATATTTCCTTACAAAGACAAATTTTATACAGCATTCGTTCACAAACTTTTCACACGAATGATTGTTGAGAACCCTAACCTACAAATTGGAGGCTATGAATAAGAGAACCTTTCAGCAACTATGTAAGCTGCATCACATAAGAAAAATTGTGGGAATTCTGTTTTACCAACTTTCTCAAATTTTTCAAGGTAAGAGTAGACCAGGTGAGGTTAATTGATTCATACTGATTCATACTGACATGCTGTCGATATGCTGAACTAGTGTATATGAAGTGGCCAGAGGAAACCACAGACAGGTCTGTGAAGCCTGATTGTGGATGAGGTGCTCTAGTTTCAGAGCATTACAAATAACAGCTAAAAATAGATATGAACAAATGAGGCCCTTTCTTTCTCTGTTCCAGTTGCTGTCTCACTAATGCAGATAACAGCAAAATGTAAGAAAAATGCATCAATAAGATAGGCTGATTATTCTTAATAATATGAATGATTGACAATAAAAAAACAGCAGTAAAGAAAGTGATAAGTGTGAACACACTACTAAATACTTGGATGTATACAAGAATGCTTTATACACTGTGGTATAATGTCTCTTATAATTACAGAGTAAACAAGAAAGCAACTGGCAAACCAAATGAACAAGAAATAAAAAACCACCAAAATACATATAGATATATGGATGAAAAAAAAGACAGGAATGAGTTGCCCCTAAAGAGACCTGCATTCCAAGTCTAGCTTGAAACCTTAAAATCCAATCTTCACTTCAATATTCAAATGCTTAATGATGCTTGTTGGCATCAGCTATCTAATTACCTTGCGTGTGCATAGAACACCTGAATGATAGATACAACCATCCTTTACATCCTAATACTGGCTTGATACCCACACGGTTCTGATAAATGTTCAACAATTCTCTTGTAACTTCAAATGTACACGTTCATCCTTTTCAGTTAATCAATCTTTTCACAAACATGGGTATCATGACCATGATGCTACGATTAAAAACTAGGTGCAAAACCAGAGAGATGTAGAATTGTATTTCAAATGCATTCCTAATGCCACAGTCACTGCAACCCATCCTTAACTTGTCTGTAAATAATGTGGCACTTCAACCCAAAATCTACCTGCAATTTCAATGCTTCTAATCTACTGTCTTTTAAGATACGATAATACGAAGTACAAAAGGTGATGCTGCTACATTTTTCACATACTCTAGCCACACAAAATCACTCCCATGACTGTTACAGTCAACAGTGTTGTGTGTGACTGTCCAGGTACCAAATTAAGGCTGTCAACTTAACACAAGCCACCCTGTTCTGTGTTGAAATGGCTGGGAAGTCATCACACCAAATCATACATTTTGTTTTTGACTTTGCATGTCCCTATTTTATTTATAATTCTCCTAAATAAAACTATGAAAAATTCCAGTACGATTTTAACACAGAATGTTCCAATTCAAGCAGTAAGAATAATTTCATCTTACTGCAATATGCTAAGGCATTATCTTGTACATAAGGCCCCCATAAATCTCTTATGTAAACAATATCACAATAAGTAGGTAACAAGATATAACAGAATTGCCATTGGAAAAACACAAAAGCATCATTTCTGGTTCTGCACCTGATTCTAAATGTTTCAGTATCCGAATCATCGTCTTTGATGATATGACAATTACTCCGTTGCACCCACAACTTGCATCACCAAACAAAGTCACTCTTAGGTTCCAAACGTCAGTGCTAGCTGACAGTCTTCTACTCCAATCACTTCGGGTGTCCTGGACCCAGTTAACCACACTTCCTGTAATCTGGTACCTGTTACCTAAAACCTTTAATTACTCAGGTTCCCTTTACTTATCAACTGAATCAATTAGCTGTGATGACAGTGATTAATAATTCTGATGATCCAGGGCTTTGTCAACAATCTTGATAATCTACATACAGGTCAAAATAATTTTCCTTACCCAGGAGCCAGTTCACCATAAATTTGCTTCTCTCAGATCATATTCATTATAATCATAAGTGATTAAAATCCTGAAAGCCATCTATCTATCAATATAATTCCATGATACCTGTTCCCTTAGGGAATTCCTTCATGGAAGCGGCCATGACAAATGAGTCTCCATAACTGGTGGGCTCAGTGTCGCTTCTTAGCTTTTAGCACCTTATCCTCATCAGGCCACTGGCAGGTGGCAACTCGAAACATAGCATTTTCAGAAGCTCCTACCTAATGTTCCAACCCACCACTACTATCCATTGGACCCATCTAATGTTCCTACCTACTACTTCTATCTATTGCTCTTATCATTTTGCCAAAAGGCAGGGCTAGCATATAGCACTCACTTCTTAAAAATCCTGAGTTAAAAAGAATGTGTTGAGTGACTAAATCAAATGTTATGTGTGACAAGGAGAACCTGTATTTTGTGGAGAGGATGGATGAGGAAGAAAGAAAAGACAGTTAAATGGGTCAAAGGAGTGCAAACTGACAACCACAAAAGTTCTGGCTCACTAAGCATCCGTCACTGACCCTCATAATATCCAAGCAGGTAGTACCGGTATCATACCTCCTTGGTCAATGGCTGCCTACCAACTACTAACATAAACCTGACTATCCTCGACACAGATAACTACAATCTCAGCAAGTGACGACCATGACTAAAACACTGATAATCCACGACTCAGTTAACCTGGTTCTACCTGCCGCAAGTAAACCATTGCCTTCATGACCCTGGGCTTGTTTAAAATGATCTTGATATTCCAAAACCCATTTACTTATAAGGTTAATAATCCACATCCCAAGTGAATATAAATCTAATCATCCAGGACCCAATGAATCATAAATTTGATTACCCAGGGTCCTGTTACATCATCTTAGCTCCTATTGACCTAATCCCCAAGGCTCTAAAACCCAATTTAAAATGTTCTTAAAATCCCATCAAAAAATGCACAATAAACTACATCAATTTTTCTATAATTCTGATTACCGAGAACTAAATAAACTATAATCAATTATCCAAGACCTGGTTATACAAATCTGAGCTACTCGAATGTGGAAACAAAAGAACACCAAATCACACTTAAACTAATCACTTTGGCCCCAACAGTCATCTGACTACTGTACATATACAATATGTTATGATCCAAATCAAATAGAATTTTAATCAAATCACCTTAGATATTGTCATAAAGTAATAAATTCAGGGTCAAATACAATTCTCCCAAATCAAATGACACAGTCAAAAAATTCCTTCATGATATATTTTGTTACATTTACATTACAGTAGTCAAACATACAAAGTTTGGGATCACATTTAAAACTTACAAATTGATCTTACCTGTGGCTTCCCCTCCATGACGTAGGGCACAATAAACGAGGGTGCCTCAATCACATAAGCGTCATCCTGCAAATGACCCAAACTGTTGTAATATTGCTGTAGCTGAGCCAGATGCTGTGAGTTCATGGGGACCTGCCCACCCTGAGCCAGCAGCACCTGCAAGAGGCCAGGCAGGGAACACAAGGTTACGAAGCACAGGCTGACTGCACACTGATCAAGGGTTTGGGCTGTGTTACAGTCAATCAATCTATCTATCATCACTACTCCCTTCCCATTTTAATATCACTACTCCAATCCCACTCTAACGGGGTGGATCAGATACAGAGCCTCTACAACATTACTCAGACAAACTCTCAACCCAAGCTCAATACACTAAAGCAGAACATGGACTTACATACTTATAAAAGTGCTTCATACTTCATTGTACACACTGTCTCCATCCACACCACCTCCATATGCAAAATACTACCACTGCATCTGATCCCCACTCCTTGATATCTAACCTCATTCACAATTAACAGTTCTCCACCAAGCAAACTGACCTTACAAACATGACCTTCCTTCCCTTTTGAAAATTAGCATCTTACTTTCATACACATTCCTTTTCCCACATACAATTCGTTCATCATTTCATCAAACTATTCCACCGAGTAAGCATGCAACTAATGCAGCAACTTCTGCTTCTCCATGGTCATGCATCACCAACATCGCCCTATCTCACATAATACCCCATCCATAAAAACGTTAAATAACCATGGAAATATCACACAACCATGATGCACACCCATATTTATTTCAAACCACTCAGTTGTATCGCCATTCACCTTCATACATGCACTACTTCCCTTATAAGAGCTCTTAAAAGCATTCAAAGGTCCCTATCTCACACTTTCTACAATACACATTTATTCCCATTATCAAAGGCCTTTCTTAAGTCCATAATCGTTACACACACCTTTTTTTCTGTGATGCAGTCACACTGCACAAACATGTTAGTGACAGGTTAGTGGATTCAACATTTATGGGACTCTTCAAATCATATCATTAACACCATACAATGAAACAAGGTGAAAGCTAATACAATAATATTTTCCCTCAATCACCTACAGCAGTAAGACAAAACAATTAATAAATATAAATATAATGAAATGTTTGAGGACAACACGTGGTGTGAGGTGGTTTGATTAAGTAATGAAAGGGTAAGAGAGATGTGTGGAAATTAAGAGTGTGGTCGAAAGAGCAGAAGAAGGTGTGTTGAAATGGTTTGGACATATGGAGAGAATGGGTAAGGAAAGGTTGACAAAGAGGATATATGTCTCAGACGTGGAGGGAACAAGGAGAAGTGAGAGACCAAATTGGAGGTGGAAGGATGGAGTGAAAAAGATTTTGAGTGATCAGGGCCTGAACACACAAGAGGGTGAGAGGCATGCAAGGAAGAGAATGAATTGGAACAATGTGGTATACCAGGGTCAATGTGCTGTCAATGGACTGAACAAGGGCATGTGAAAAATCTGGGGTAAACCATGGAAAGGTCTGTGGAGCCTGGATGTGGATAGGGAGCTGTGGCTTTGGTGCATTACACATGACAGCTAGATGCAAAATTACATCGGAGACAAAATCATTGCAAACATGCTACTAAAACTAACTTTTATGTGATATGTACAGTCTATCAGAAAAACTAATAGGTTTTTTGGACTATTTTGAGTCTAAACGAATTGCTTATCACTCACTCTTTTGACTTCACATCTAAATTAAAAAAATCTAAGCTAAAAGTGATTCAACTTTCACAGTTCTTGATTATTTTTAAATTATGAAAAGGAAGTAAAATACATGAAAATACCATAGAGTGGATGATGCCACATACAGTATAATAATAGGGGTATCCCTCTTCTCAAACAGAACCCATAAGCATTTCCACACATGAATAATTTATAGGTTACTTCCCGTTTTTCACAAAAATCAATAGAATTTTGACTTTGAACAGATGAGCAATACTGTAATGAGCAGTCAATGCCAGTCAAACATGGCACGGAGCTTGTTGTTCACATGGTATTCATCACAATCAAGATTTTGTCTGTTTTCTCAGAGATATGACAGCACTCGTACTACATCTAGGAGGTTCTTCAACCTCTGGCAAGCCCTCAGTGAAAAAACAGTAGAAAACATAACTTTAGAAATAAACTGGAGGTACTTAAAAGACATGAGAATGGTGAAGGACTCACAGCAGTCAAACATGATTGTCATATTGTAACATCAGTCAATCAAGCAATTGGTTCAGTTCGTCAGTCAAGTCAATTGTCAGCAAAATCTACAAGAGTAAGGAATCCAATGATAGCAAAACTGAAAACCTGTCAGCAATTCTCAGCTTCAACCAACCTCCTCCAAATTAAGTTCATTAATTACTATCATAGCCACCCAACATCAATCTCTTGTGTGGAAAAGTACAGCCTGGAGTGGTGAGGATCGTAATCAATTTTTATTCACCTTTACTAAGTTTCAATGCAAATCATAAACTGTCTCAGTATCAACCACTTCTTAAATATCCCGTTTTGAAGAACTGATGTCTGGATTTGGGGGAACAGACCACATCTCCATTTTCCTAATTAAACCATTATTCATTAAGTTATTTGATTTGTATGCCACTTTCAAGGTATGCATACCCAATGTTGAATGAAGGACATCTGTGGTGCACTGCAAACAAATACACTCCTAATATGTAGATTCAATGGATTGGTTTCTTTATCTACATGTAAATGCAAGACACCATTTCTGGCTTAGTTGAAGTCTTCTGAGTGGCTAACATTCGTTTTTTTTTTTTTTTTTTTTTCATACTATTCGCCATTTCCCGCGATAGCGAGGTAGCATTAAGAACAGAAGACTGGGCCTTTGAGGGAATATCCTCACCTGGCCCTCTTCTCTGTTCCTTCTTTTGGAAAAAAAAAAAAAAAAAAAAAAAAAAAAAAGAAACATTGTGAGAGCATAAATTTCATAAAAGGTTATCAACTGATAACACTCCCCAAGAGGCATTATGAAATATATTCTTTCATGAGACGACAGGCAGATTCTGGAAACAAAGGTTTATCCAAATGATATAATTGACATCTCTAAACCTGCTTCAATTCCAATTTTCCCCAGTCACCTGCTCATTGGAGTGGGAGCCTGGGTGGGAAAACAAGCCCAACCCTAAGGCCCAGTGCTTAGGTCCCTTACCACCGGCAGGCCGCCCTAGAGCAGAGGGCCCGAACCTCCAAAGTTGTAGGGAGGTTTAATCTCAAACAACATAATTGCTCATCGTAGCTCTCCCCCCCAACCTTCGATCATAATCATGTTACAGTTGCTTGTGATATAAGGCACTTTTACACACTATTACATCACGCCTTTGAAATCAAACGAGTGGGAAGAGACAACTTATGCAAGTACAGCAAGTACCTTCATATCATAATACATATGAGCACTGCTGGGGTCCTTCAGAGGTTATTATTAATGATTCTTTTTATTGCAACAAACTGAAAATATCCACAAAATTTCAGCTTTATGTTTCTCAATTTACATGCCATACACCGTAAAATTTCTTTAACTCAAAATGCGATCTCAGAAAAATAAACAAGGTATAAAATATGTCTGCATTACAGTGACCGACAGTATGTGGATGAAGGTAGATGAAATTAGGCCTTAAGAGTCAAGCTTTTGTTATGAATTTTCCAATACATACTATACACAGTATGGTTTACATTTTTGACAACAAAGTAATCATTTTTGGGTTCACCTAACTTCAGCCAGCTCGTAGTGCTCTTCTATAAACTATTTTGCAATCATAACACTAAGTGCATGACTAAAGTTTGCAAATCATTTATATCTAATGCAAAAATTCAGAAAATTGAGTAGTCTAACTACAAGTAAATCAAAACATAAACACTTGACAATGTACCTTCTGACTGACCTGCTGGAGTGCAGTTATGTACGCTGATTGTAAACCTTGAGCGGGCACTCCACCTGTGATGGCTTGAATTGCATTTTGAATGTTAAGGTTTGACACAGCTGTGGCAGCAGCAGCAGGTGTAGATGTACCCCTGGCAGTTGTGACAGTTTGGACTGGAGTACTTGATGACTGAGCAACTGCTGCTGCAAGATTACCTTGGTTCTTCAGCAAAGTGTTAGTATCAATAATTATTACATTTGGGTCCTTTGTCTTAACCTGCAAAGAAAATTATGGTTTCATTATTATTTTTGCAACAAATAATCATCTCTAATAAGCAATCAGTAATCTTGTGTTACTGGGCAACCTTATACTGTCAAAAGATCCTTATGCATTTTGAGAGAATTTTCCCATTTCACTCTGAACTCAATCAAAATAACTTGAAAAAACATTTATAGGTCTAATCTTCAGGGGATCCTATTCTTCTTGTCAAAACCTCACATGTAATCGTAACCCATGCTGCAAATGTTCATCACTGAGGTAGCTCCTAGCTTTTGAAATGGAATGCTATATTTCAGGCAGTGATTTCAAGCACTACTGACACCAGATAGGTTCTTAGAAATCAAGTTCAGTCAATAATGATGCCACATCAGCATCCAACCAGAAAATATTCTCCAAAAAGTCATGTCATTCTTACACAATTCCCTTGAAAAGTATGATCATTATTCTTTTTTATTATACTTAGTCGCTGTCTCCCGCATTAGTGAGGTAGCACAAGGAGGCAGATGAAAGAATGGCCCAACCCACCCACATACACATGTATATACATAAATGACCACACACGCACATATACATAACTATAACTTTCAATGTATACATAAACAGACACACATATATACACATGTACATAATTCATACTGTCTGCCTTCATCCATTCCTGTCGCCACCCAACCACACATGAGGAACAGCACCCCCTCCCCGCCCTCACACACATGCGAGGTAGCACTTGGAAAAGACAAAAAAGGCCACATTCGTTCACACTCAGTCTCTAGCTGTCATGTCTAACACACCGAAACCACAGCTCCCTTTCCACATCCAGGCCCCATGAAACTTTCCATGGTTTACCCAAGATGCTTCACATGCCCTGGTTCAATCCACTGACAGCACGTTGACCCCAGTATACCACATCATTCCAATTCACTCTATTCCTTGCACGCCTTTCATCCTCCTGTATGTTCAGGCCCTGATCACTTAAGATCTTTTTCACTCCATCCTTCCATCTCCAATATGGTCTCCCATTTCTCCTCATTCCGTCCACCTCTGACACATATATCCTTTTTGTCAATCTTTCCTCACTCATTCTCTCCATGTGACAAAACCATTTCAAAACACCCTCTTCTGCTCTCTCAACCACACTTGAAAAGTATCTTACCTAATTCATAAACTAATAATGCCAAAAATAAAAGTGCATATTCGTCAATAATAATTACACCATGTATAAATGTTGTTCAACCTGCACACTTATAAAATCAAACAATATACATAACCCAGGACCACATGGTTTTAGGATGGGAAGATCTTGCTTCTCTCAGCTGCTTGACCACTACAATGAGAACGGTGAAGCTCTGGAGAACAAACAATTTGCTAACATGATTTACACAGACTTTGCAAAAGCACTTGATGAACTTTCCTGTGATGTAACAGCACAAAAAAATGCAGATGGGAATAACCAAAAAAAATAGGTAGATGGATACATAACTTTTAACCAACAGATCACAACATGCAATTGTAAACCATGCTATTTCCAGTGACTGCCTCGACAGTAAAAAGCTCAGTCCTTCATTGAACTATGCTTGTATCCCTCCTGTTCCTCATTCTGTTTATATGACACTGACGCAAAAACAAGTCACAAAAACAGCATGTGAATGGAAAACATTAAATATGAAGTACATTATGAAAGATTGATCTTGTAGTACAGATGCACAATTCACAACAGGGCTACATTCCGATAAGCCTATTGTACGCTGAAAATGCACTTAATACCGTACATCTGACCTACTGAACATCATAGCTTAGGCGAGCCTACCTTAAACATTCTCAGAACACTTACATGAGCCTACACTTGGACAAAATCATCTAATACAATGCCCACTTTATAATAAAAGTGTTGAGTATCTCATGTAATTTATTGAACACAGTACTGAAAAAAATGGTTGTATAGGTACTCATCATTAATGTACACAGCTGAAAGCACACTGGGCCTGAAGAATGCTTGAAGCATTCAACACTAAAATCAATTGCTAAACGATGAGGATACTACATCAACAGAATCAATTTCTCTCTCTTCTGATGAGGCTTGAGAATAGCTGATTGAAGGTACTAGGGCACTGACACTTGTTGATGGGTTTAGATTTCTTCAGGAAGATATCAAGTATCAACTATAGTTTTTTCTTCCTCTAATCATGCATTTCTCTGTAATAAGCTAGAGCATCCTGTATCTGCCTGTCAGTTCTTACAAATCTTTCATAACTGACATCCATTTCTTCTCACATCTGTACACCTCTGCTGATAGCAGCAAACGCCTTCGCCAATTTCTTTGCTGAGAACTTTCTTGGTGCCTCAGGCATAACTTCATTCTGGAAAATTATCTTTAATTTCATCTCAAGAATAATTCCCCCCTCTTCTTCTCTCACCAGAGGTAGGAGACAGATGGGCATTTTGTAAACAAGATGGGATCCAAAAACACAAAAAAACACCATCGCAAGTGAGTTTTGTACCACATATCACTAGCCCAGGAAAAGATCAAAATTTAAAGTATGGTTTCTACTGAATGCGTAGTCCTATCGCACCAACGTAAACTCAAAAAATCATAGGTCAAACCATTGTAAGTCCATTGTAGGGCAAGGGTTATCTGTAGTACTTGTTTTTTACTATGTGATGGACAAAGCTACAAGAGAGGGATCACAAGAAACAAAAGAACCTCAGAGGATACACAATCAAGGCTACTATAAAGAGCTCTTCTTAGAGCATGTAAATGACTTTCCTGAAGGACTAGACTCACGTCTAATAATCTATGGATGATGCTGAGACCCTGAGAAATGTATGGAACAAAAATGATTGCATCAGCTTCCTGGGGAGCCCAGACAAACTCCAAAGTTGGTCTGATAAACAGATGATGAAATTTACTCCAAGAGCAGGGTAATGAGGATGGAACACAGCAAAAAAATCCCCAGTATGAATAATAATCTGCAGGATGTAAGCTATAGAAATTGACATGTGATCTAAGGGCTGACACTGTGCCTAATCTGTTGCTATAGCTAGACATCAGGATGGCTGTGATAGTAAACTGTCAGTTGGCAAATATAAAAATCATACTTAAGTCCATGGATATGGAAATGTTAGGTAAGATATTCACAACATTAATTAGAGCGAAGCTGAACTGCACCTCTCATGCCCAGTCATCACACTTTAACAACCACAAAGATATGACTGACTGACAGGATCCAAAGAGCAGCAACCAAGAGTGAGTGGTGACTTGAGAACAGTCTTTACGATCCTAAATTAATTTGATGCAACTGACAGTGAACAGTTCTTCACAAGATGCAGTAGCTGAGTTACTTGAGGCCATGATCAGAAGCTGAGAAGGAGGCTAATCAAGAAAGATGCAAGGAAATACAAGTTTAGTGTAAGGGCAGCGGATGATTGCACAGAAATAAATAACAACAGCCTACAAAGATTTAAAGTCTTCTTAAGTGATTACAAATGAACTAGCAAAACCTTTGGAAATGTTGCCTAAGATGTTACTGGACAAAGATAAAGTGCCCTCATCCCATTCCAGATTTTTTGGTAAATGGCGGCATGTAATATCTGCACTCATATTTTGGCCGTCCTTGATTTAGATTCTGCATGGCATCTGTGGTGATTTTGTTATTTCTCCATCTATTTTCAATGTTGATTTTGTTCCACAATATCCTTCTTTTGGTTTCCATCTCTGTTCAAATTTGCTTGTAAATCTTTTCTGATATCTATGGTTAGTGTCAACTCCTTCCCTGCTCGCATTTTCATTGTTTTCTAAACTGGTTCCTGAATTTTTATCATATTCCACTGGTTCTACATGTTTAAATTTACTCCTCTCTTTACTTACTCCCCTGATCACTCAAAAACTACACTTTGTGGATGTGAACCTACATTCATCTCCCTATCTTCATATACTCTTATCAAGTTTACAGCATACTTTCTGAGGTATATAATCATGTATCTCTTTATCATATCATTCTCTGGCATCCATAGCTTCAAAAAGGAGTACTTTCATACAAATTTTTGGGTGATTATTTCCTCATTCATTGAATCACTTGGATACAAGCTTCACAAATAGTATCGGAAAGTTTTATTGCCTTTTTTTTCACCTTGTTTATCAATGACTTTCATGCTCTTATTTCTCATACTTTTTCCCCATTAATCTGCATTACTGTCTTGTTCTTCATTTGACTCGTTAATATTTTGCAAATACGCTAATACATCAATAACTGTATTACTTACGCTATCGAGATCTTGAGTTGATTCTTTCCAATAAGACATAAATCTTTCTGATTCAATTACAGTATTTCTAACAAGACATACACCTTTCTGACTCTGTTACAGCCTTTCCAAGAAGACATAAACCTCTCTCATTCATTTCCAGTCTTTCCAAGGAGACATAAATCTTTCTGATTCATTTCCAGTCTTTCCAAGGAGACATAAACCTTTCTCATTCATTTACAGTCTTGACACTGGTTGAAAGTCCTTCTTGACTGTCAAAAGCCATATCTGCTTTAGTATCTTTTTTCAATCTATAAAAATCTATCTATAAAGTTTGAAGCTAATGCTCAACCTTTATATTTTGCTTTCAATTCAAGTCTCATATACCATTTATGTGAATTTCCCATAGGTCAATCAAGCAGATCTCATACATTAAGCAAATCCCACATGTCAATTAAGTAAATCTTGTAAGTCAAGTATATTTCATACACTAATTAAGTAAATTACATATGTCGAGTTAATCTAACATGGGAGTAAAAAGAGAGACAGTAGCTAAGACGAGATGTCTCTTAAATGGCAAGGCTAGCACGAAATGCTCACAAAGGGAGAGAGCGAGAGAGTTAGGGAGCAAACTGTAGACTAGAAACATGATATGCACCTGTTTTGAATACAAGCACACCCTTCATGAATAGAATCAATTGATCAATCTTATGCCTGACCTGACAGCAGACTTTTCACACTTTCCTTGCATGAATATAAAATTCA
The DNA here is from genome assembly GCF_036320965.1 of Panulirus ornatus. Taxonomy (NCBI): domain Eukaryota; kingdom Metazoa; phylum Arthropoda; class Malacostraca; order Decapoda; family Palinuridae; genus Panulirus; species Panulirus ornatus. Next base: position 8,894,771 of record NC_092268.1, read on the forward strand.
ACAAAATAAAAGTAATCAAAATCGCGATCCAAGATGACTATCTTCAGGGTATGTCTAATAGATATTCAATTCCTTGATTCATTTATGAACACTTGTAAACTTCCCATATCCAGAGGAGAAAATTTTACATTCACTATCCTCACTCTATGATGAAGAAGAAAACATACATCACCATCAACACTATGGATGTAGAAACAAAAATGGAAATTGTTACAATGGAAAGTGATCTTGATGGCACCAGAGACACTGGCCCAGGCAAAGGAAGTGCAAGATGAAATTCAAAGGGAAACAACACCAAGGAAGGTGTTGCCTACAGGACATCCCACAGGGACAGAACTACCAAAGGTCATACGAGAAAATTAAGCGAGAAACTTGTTCAAACAAATGTGAAGAAGTACTTTCATAGTATGAGTGATGAACACCTGTAAGAAAACAGTATGGAAAGTCCAGAAAAACAAAAATAACCCCCTAAATAACTGAAAATTAATTGCAAACCCTCTACAAAACCACAGCTCACCCAGCAAACGAAAGAAACCTGACAAATGAACTAACAAACATAGACTCTAAACTCAAAATGTCATACAGGATGCAGGGTAAGGAAGAAGAAACAACCATAAGTGAAATAAAGATTTTTTTACTCATGTACAAAATGCAGTCTGAGGATCACAAACCCAACTGGACCACCAAAGACTACAGAGAGTACATTTATGGATGATTCTCAGGAGACAAGAGTGAGATAATAGTAATCAAAAACAGAAAATCAAATGGCGTTCAACATTCCAAAAACCTGATTAAAGAGAAACAACTTGTCTTCATCAACAGTAATCCACAAACATTACATAGTAGATATCAACATTTTGCCACACAAATCTGAGACAGCCACTAAAAACATTCCCATTACTATGCCCCAGGGCCAGACTTCTGGAACTATCTTGCAGAAGCATTTAATATTCTCCAGACAAAAAGTCTAAATTCTGGCATAACCCTTGAGTTTGAAAGTGATTCACATTGCTCCACTCAACAAAAGAGGGAAGGAAAGCAATCCCAATAATTATCAACCAACACCAGTGAAGTCCAAAGAAGTAAACTAACCAGCTTTATATACTGAACAACGTTACAGGGCATGAAGATCATGCCTCTCAGTTGCCTGACCACTACGACAAGATTGTAGATGCCCTGGAGAACAAGCAAAACGCTGAAGTTAAAAACAAAGACCCTGTGAAAGCATTTGACAAAGGAGGCTATGGGGTCATGGCGCATAAAATCCATATGATGGGAATAATTGCAAAAACCACAAGGAAGATATACAACTTTTTAACTAACTGACAACATGTATAAATTAGGCTACGTACAAAGCCTCCATGGCAAAAAGCTCAGTCCCCTAAAGAAATGTACTTGCACCCCTCCTGTGCCTCATTTTCATAACTGCCATTGACACCCATTGAGACAAATACAACACAATTTCACATCATCGTTTGCAGTTGATATTACAATACAAGCATGACCACCAGTCTGACTGGTCCAGCACACAGTGTTGAACAATCTCAGACCCTGAACGTTCCAGATGTTTTATCTTCTGGTGCTCGTCACAGTTTTTGATATCTAAGGTGATATTTTACAATCTTCCATGCCTGCCCAGCCAATAGAAAGTTATTTTTGATTGTGGGTTGGAGGCCATGCTTCTAGATTTTCCAAGCGTAAATGGTGATATATCTCCTGTTACACTCTGGAGAGTGGAGCCTTGGTGTTTTTAGTCATTCCCAGTAGTTCATACTATCTTTCATGCTTGGAAAATCCTTGAAGGCATGGTCTCTAACCTACATCCAAGCATAATTCCATAATGGCATGATAAGCATGGAAGGCAATCAATAGTACCCCTTAATTCAAGGGTGTGATAAGCAGAAAAAGATAAAGATACCCTGAACATCTAGGATCTAAGATTGTTCCAACACATTTCTGCATCCAAGCGAATTATCTCCAGATGCATTGTGGAGATTTTAAAGACAGCTTTTGATATGTATTTCAAAGTGTACCAGTCAAGCCAGCCTGTGGTGTTGTATGTGCTTGCACGGTATGGCTGTCAACAGCTAGGTGGAACAACCTAACTCAGCTGTAACAGCTCTACCCAAATTGTAGAGGTGAAAAACCTCTGAATACTATTCTAGTTATGTCTCAGTATCAGTCACAGTATCAGCCACTTTTGCCAATCTATCAGTATCAGTAAAAGCTTGCCCGATGCTGCCATTTCTTTACATAAATAAGCAGTAATACATAAGGATATAAAATTTTACTAAAATTTTTGAAGTAAAATATAAGTTCTTTTGACATGTTGTATTTCTGTATAGTTAAGGATACAACTACAATAGTTGGTTTAACTGATAACGTCAATGTATCATCAATCATTTAAAGAAGAATGTGTACTTAAAGGCAAACAACATAAAACAATGTAAAAAGTTTTTCTGTCATTCAGTTTCTTTACAAATATAATTTCTTTATGCATGAAATTGATGACCTAATCTACATCCTTTTACTACTGAACAACAGGTCTGCTATAGTCACTCTTTCAAAATATTAAAAATATCAAATTTAAAATGAAATTAAGAAGAAAAATCAAAAAGGTCTTCCTGTTATCTATTCTACTATGACTGCAGTAGCCTATATGATTTGATATACCAATGTACAATATAATAATTCCTATCTCTTGAACAATGATCTCAAAATACAATATCTCTATTCATGCTTTTTATGGGAGTCTGGCAAACACATTCCCAATCATTTCTTTACATTATTTCAAATAAACAGAGCAATAACAATACATTTTTTTTAATCTATCAGTAGTGACACATAAAACTCGTATCAGTATCTGCACTGGTATTGACAAAAATTTTGGTACTGGTACATCATTACTCCAAGCCATTTAATGGGTTGAACAATGGAAATATTAACGACAACCCTGGATACGTACTTACAAATTGTACCTGGCTGTGGTGGTCATGTGGGCCTGGGGTACCACAGCTTTCAACAGCTAGGTCAACCAAACATCCAAATTAGGTCTAAACTCAACCTGAGATATAGGGTCAGAAGACATCTAAAGTCATGCAAACATCTGTGTAATTTGCAGACATCCATTCTGTAGCCATATGTGATGTGCTGAAACAAGAGCCCACCAACTACAGTCAAGCCCCATAAACTATTCCATAGTTAACCTTGACAGTTTCATATGCCTACGTAAGTTCAACCCACCGACTGCACATCACCCCACACCAATCTCAATCACTCTATTCCATATGCAGGTCTCTCACCCTCCCAAACGTTCTGCCCCATACCCAAATCCCTTCTTCACTCCATCCCTCCATGAAGGTCTCCCCTCTCTTTTGTACCTGGAGCACAACTCATTAACACCTACATCACTACATCAGATGTAGCTATAGTTCAAATGGAATAAAATGACAATACATCCACACTGGGAGTATCAATGAAAAATATGGTATCTGTAAACAAAATCATTGGAGAAGTGGCATAAACCATGTCTATCCTGATTAACCATAATTATGTAATGTCTTTGATGCATATGTTTCCAGAAAAGACAGGCAATCTGAACAAAGTTTCGCAAACTTACCTCTTTCTTCCTCTGCTGCAGTTTTTTGACATCAGCATCACTTATTGCCAGGGGATCACTCTCCTCAATCATTTCGATATCACTGCTATCATCCCTAATCACCTCATTAGTTATCTTAATATCATCGTCATCCTCTGTGTATTTCTTTGGAGTCTTACGAACTCTTAGTTGCCGTGTTTCCCTAACAGGCACTTCCTTTACTTCCTGTATATCATCTGTGGAGGTGTCTTTTGTTGCTCTTTTCCCAGTCTTTGGTTTATCACTGTTAGTACTTTCTTTTGTTTTTACTTCTTTTTTCTTCTCTTCCTCTTTCTTTTCTACCACTGCCTCCTCTTTCTTTTCTACCACTGCCTCTTCCTCTTTCTTTTCAGCCACCACCTCCTTTTCTTTCTTCTCTTCATCTTTTTCCTTTCCTTCCCCTTGCTCTTTCTGTTCTTTCTTTTCCTCCTTTTCCTTCTCCTTCTCCTTGTCTTTCTCTTTCTCTTGGCTACTTACATCTTTCTCTTTGTCATCCTTTTCTGTCTCTTCATCATTCACTTGTTCTTTTTCTTTAACCACTTTGTCATTTACACTTTCTGTTTCCTCATTTTGTTCTGTTTTTTCTTCCTTTTCTTCCTTATTTTCTTTATGTATTTCATTTGACACTTCACAATCTAATTTCACAACTCTTTCTGTCACCACACCATCGTATTTTGTGGAAATACTATCTCCGTCTTTGTGCCTGTGATCATCAGGCTTCTCATTTAACTCATTCTCATGTCTTTCAATTTGAAAGTCATCACTTTTCTCTATATCACCATTTATCTGCGGTTTCTCAGATTCACCATTCTGTAGTTTGACTTCTTCTTCCATTTCCTTCATTCCATTGATAGCTTTAACCTTATCGCCATCTGAAAAGAAAAATTCTTTTTAGTTATATCAGTCATTTAACACATGCAGCTACATTACAAATTCGTCAACAAAATCTCCATACCTTATTAATTCAAGAGATTTTAAACCAGTTTCAAGACAACTTCTGGGGAAAAAAAGAGGTTTTGAAATATGAAAGATATATTTTAAACAAAATCTGGACCCTTACCTAATGCTCATTCACACTGACCAAACATCCAGACCTATAGCAACAAAGGGATAGTAGTAGGCTCGCACCAAGGTGCATGCCAATCCCCATCACTCATCAACCACAGAAGCTCGTGCCATTTGGACTAGTTGTTGCCATAGCCAAAGAAATTTCTTTTTCAAAAGATGTGATAGGAAAATACAAACTCTTCATAACACTTTACGTACAGTAGAAAAAAAATCACCTCCAGACAGTCATGAGAGAACATGGGAGCACAACTGCGTACTGGAGGAGGGACCTTACAAAAAAAAACCTAAGGTAAAAACGTCTAAAAAGTACTGTCACCTTAGCAACCACTCAGTCTGTTCTGGAATGTACTCTACAAGGTCTCTACACGGGTGATGAAGTAGTTGTTGTTGTGAGAGATTAGAAAATCAATACCAAGAGACCCCCTAAGAAAAGTCAAAGCAGTTACCACTTACATTATGGGCACAACCCAACAACCCTGTTTATGCAACCCTGTTTATGAGAGGAAAAAATCTACATCTAACATGAATATTTCTTGCTAATGAATATCAAAACAAGACCAGATGATGATCTCCTTAGTAATTCCTCTAAAACTAATCTTAATATAAAGTAAATATATCTTTTTATTTTATGCTATTGTACTTCATCGCCATTTCCTGCATCAGTGAGGCAGCACCGGGAAACAGACGAAGAATGGCCCAACCACTCAGATACACAAATGTATACATAAATGCCCATACACACACATATACATACATAGATATATACATATATACACATGTACATATTCATACTTGCTTGCCTTCATCCATTCCTGGCACTACCCCGCCCCACAGGAAACAGCATCACTACCCCCTGCTTCAGCGAGGTAGCGCCAGGAAATCAACAAAAAAGGCCACATTCATTCACAGTCAGTCTCTAGCTGTCATGTGTAATGCACTGATACTACAGCTCCCTATCCACATCCAGGCATAAAGTGCATAAGTTTCAGCAGCAGTACATAAAGGAGGTATACACCCATGTCTCTTAAAAAGGAATTCTTTTTCTCCAATCTATGATCTGTATTAGTGTTTACTGTTGCTCTTTAGTACTGTTGACATCTGTATACAATCTAATGATAGTACTATGCATCTTTTGTGTGACTGATAACTCATGGAACGTATGGTATCAGTGAAATATGCAATGAATTTGAAACTTGTGGTCTTGTGAATAAAAAAAGCCAATAAGAATGCGACACTATACCTTAATAAATCATATTCAAATATTTCTCAGGCTTATATACCTCATGCCATGTTCACTGTTAAGTAAAATAATAATATTCATAATTGACAGCACTGAAAGATCCTAATAGTGACTTACCAACTGAAGACTCCTCCAGTCCAGCCGTTGCTTCACTCTCCGACATAGCGTTGGAGATCCAATCTGAAAAAAGCCATGCATCAGAACATTCAGTATCTATTGAAAGTTATCCTCTACAGTAAAACAGTAACTAAAAAAAAAAGTAATTCAAAGTGGCATAATTTTTCTTTGTAAAGTATATCATGTTTCTTTATTCATGAGGTGAATATGTAAATACAGCCTCAGAAATCAGTCTGAATCGTCAACCGATGCCCAGTGCATTAAAATGAAACATGGACTTCCATATCTATATAAGTGCTTCTTACTCATTTAATATGCACACTAGGTTGCTTCCTTACATAAGACTTGTGTCTTAATTCACAACATCTCCGTACACAAGATTCCTCCACTGCATCCAATCCCTGTGATTCCTCTAACACGTTCATCTGCAATATCGCTAGCCCTAATCAGTTCTTCTACTGCATCCATCAATCTTTTCTGTGGGCTACCTCTCCTCTTCGTATCATCTACTATACCATAATATACATCTTCTTGGCCATCTACTATACAACCATAGATGCATATCTATCTATCTAAGCTTTGTGGGATGTATTAAGGATAAATGGTATATCAACTGACTTATATTTCTCTCTTGTGTCTCCCCTGATGATGTGATTATTACACGAATGTGCACTTGGGAACTTATCGTGTTTCATTTTCCCTGTGGACTCATAGGAATATCTTGATCACGTGCAAAACTGTGATCCTTTCCAACATACATATATATAAAAGAGAATACAGCACAACTTTTCATTAGATAAGTCAGATCAAGCAACTAAGATGGGCTTCCAAGCATCTGCTGACCTGACATCAGCAGCATCTATCAACCAAGAATTTGGACAGCAAGAGGTGATTTTCAGAATTTCATAGTCATGTCTGTGGACCCTCCATCACCGAGTGACCAAGAGAGTCAACTCAGTTGCAAAAACACTTGCTGCAGCAGGAATGAAAATGATGCATGCCCACGTTAAAAAGTCAAGGCATACCAAAAGAAACTTCTGAGCAAGTGTTACATGTCTGGTACACAATTGGAATGCTTCTGCAGCCAACCATTTCACACACTCCCCTAACTGTTTTGCACTAGGAGCAATTCCTAGTGTAATGCAAATGTAAATTGTTCAACCCACTTGAAATCAAATGTGTTCAGGTCTGCTTCATGTCAAGATGGTTTAATACCATATTTGTCCATACTCATCTAATTAGGCTGTAATTTGAGCACAGAGTATATACAAGGACATTTTATCATGATGTCACACTTTGTTTATATAATTTGTGAAAATCAAATTCAGAACATCATTTTGTTGATTTTGCTATATACCAAGACACAACTTGTCATACGTTTTGAATAGTTCTCTTTTGTACAGCTCAGGTATAGTATTTCTATTAAAACTCTAAACTACAAAATTGTTTCTTATTCCAACGAACATGTGTAAAGAAAAGATGAGGGGGAAATTTTTGGTTCAAAAGGAATTTAACAGTATATTCAGAAATACAATAATGACGTAATTCTACCTACCTACCTACGTGTACCTACGATGAGATTTTGCCTGAGACAGGGCTAGCACAAAACCTTCACTGCACATCTTGCTTGATGCACAACCTCCCCATAATGCAATCCATGTTCTTTCATCACTATCTTTCTGGTCTGAAGATTTACTGTAACTGCAACTGCATTCATCTTTAAACAAAAGAAATTGTCATTAAAGTATGACTATCCTCGACTGCATAAGCTTTCATGAATGTACATCATGTCAGGGAAAGTCTTTACAAACCTTTTTGTATAAGCTTATCAGCCATAGAAATATTCTGGTATGAGGTGAGTCATTTTGTCAAGTTATTTGTATTAATCAGGAAAAGCAGTAGTCTAAAGCTGAACTCTGCAGGACACCACCAATCACTTTCACCTAGTCTAAAGGGGAATCTTTATAAGTTTTCTTCCACTTTGGCAGCTTTTTTTTCAATCTAACAAACTCTTATGGATGCCTAAAATTCTATTTTTTTTTTTTTTTACAAACTGCCGGTGATTATTAAGTTTTGGGCTACCCAAACGCATACAGTAGAATGTCTTATACACTTCTGGTGATAAGTTTCTGGCTATCTAAAAGCATACAGTCAACGTATCTATGTATATTTTACAGAGCCAGTATCCATTCTATCATATGAGGTGTTCAGTGTAAAAGTAACAAGTCTGCCATAAGCCCAAAAATCTGTTTTCTGTGATACAGAAGTTATCTGGCCGCCTTCATATGGTTGGCTTGTCAGTGTCATAATGTAATTTCTGTGTTTTTAGTGATCAACTAAAACTAATCCCTCTTCATGGAGATGATTCTACTCTATGATTCAAATAAAACATCTTATGAAACATAGTACTAAAGAGGGAATAGATGCAGTTCCAATTTGCATCAATTTCACTGTAAAAACAGGAAAAAGGTAACAATCTGCAATGCCTAAGCATCTAATTAAGCTCGAGTAATATTCACTTATCTTTCATTGCAGCAAAATACTTCAATTTTACATTGATGGAGTTACTCTTACATCAAACTTTCTCGGCACAAAATGAACTCTAAATAAAAGAAACTAACTAGTCAAAAAATATAAACAGATGAAAATCATATCAATGAATTCACTACAGTCAGCAGAATCATACAACACCTGCAGATATCACTCATAAAAATGCAGTTACTTTAGTTTCCTGGGTTGGATACTTTTTCTGTAGAACAAATAAATATGAAGCTGTAACGAATCTACAGATAACGTTATTCACTGACACTGATAAGTTACCACTGCTGCAACCCTAAAGAGTATAATTACCTAAAACATTAAACGTATGCTGAAATCAAACACCTAGAGACAAGGATCTGGGTTCTACCTTAGGGCCATGGAAATTTTTTTTTCAGATGTTCTGTTGTGCAATCCGAGCTTATTTTCCAGGTCTGACTGAGAGGTTACCTATAGGAGTAGACAAGCCTATGTTCAAGTCTCATTTAGTTCCTCAATTCTCCATCTTTTACACTCCTCTCTCAGATATGTATGAACCTAAGGACCTGAAGCAAAATATATATATTTTTTATTATACTTGATCACCGTTTCCAGCATCAGCAAGGTAGCACCAGGAAACAGACAAAGAATGTCCATCCACTCATATACATAAACATACAGACATATACACATACACACATGTATATATTCATACTTACTTGCCTTCATCCATTCCTGGTACCCCACTCCACAGCATCACTACCCCCTGCTTCAGCAAGGTAGTGCCAGGAAACCAGACAAAAAAGGCCACATTCATTCACACTCAGTCTCTAGCTGTCATGAGTAATGCACTGAAACCACAGCTCCTAATCCACCTCCAGGCCCCACAAACCTTTCCATGGTTTACCTCACATGTTTCACATGCCCTGGTTCTATCCATTGACAGCACGTTGACCCTAGTATACCACATCATTCCAAATCACTCTATTCTTTGCACACCTCTCACCCCCTTTTTCACTCTATCCTTCCACCTCCAATTTGGTCTCCCGCTTCTCCTTCTTCCCTCCACCTCTGACACATATATCCTCTTTGTCAGTCTTTCCTCAATCATTCTCTCCATATGCCGAAACCATTTCAACACACCCTCTTCTGCTCTCTCAACCACTCTTTATTTCCACAAATCTCTCTTGCCCTTTCATTAATTACTTGATCAAACCACCTCACACCACATATTGTTCTCAAACATTTCATTTCCAACACATCCACCTTCCTCCGTACAACCCTATCTATAGCCCATGCCTTGCAACCATATTGTTGGAACTACTATTCCTTCAAACATACTCATTTTTTCTCCACTTCCATGGTTCCATTCACTGCTAAGTCCACTCCCAGGTATCTAAAACACTTCACTTCTTACAATTTTTCTCCATTCAAACTTACATCCCAATTCACTTGTCCCCCTACCCTACTGAACCTAATAACCTTGCTCTTATTCACATTTACTCTCAACTCTCTCTTTTCACACACTTTCCCGAATTCAGTCACCAACTTCTGCAGTTTCTCACTCAAATCAGCCACCAGAGCAGCAGCAGCAGGGAACAACAACCAACTCACTTCCCCAACAGACTGCATACTCGCCCCTCTCTCCTAAACTTTTGCATTTACCTCCCTGACCACCCCATCCATAAACAATTAAACAACCATGGGGACATAATACACCCCTGCCATAGACCTACCTTCACTGGGAACCAGTCACTCTCCTTGGTAAAAACTTTTCACTGTTTCTAGCAGTGTACCTCCCACACCATATACTCTTAAGACCTTCCACAAAGCATCTCTATCAACCCTATCATATGCCTTCTCCAAATCCATAAATGCTACATGCAAATCTATCTGTTTTTCTAAGTATTTCTCACACACATTCTTCAAAGCAAACACCTGATCTATACATCCTCTACCAATTCTGAAACCACACTGCTCCTCCCCAATCTGATGCTCTGTATATGCCTTCACCCTCTCAATTAATACCCTCCCATACAATTTCCCAGGAATACTCAACAAACTCATGCCTCTGTAGAAAAAACAATCATAATGTAGTAATAATACAAATTAAACAGTACATAAGTTTTAGGGATTCAAAAGAATATAAAATTACTTTTTGAAAAGTAAAAAAGGCCTAATGGAAGCACACAAAAAACTGAAAGTAAAGAATTACCAGAACTCAGATGTTCCATGGTGCATAGAAAAGATGAAATTAATGAAAATGTCAAAGAAAAAATTCCAAAATATCTGAAATTCAGAGCATCAACCAAGTATCCAGGTAAACATGTAGGGTGCAACGGAAACTAAAGATATCTTAACATCTGGAGTGTTGGATAATTTCGTAAAATGGGGAAATGTATAAGGGGAATAAACAACCCTTAAAACACCACCACATCTTAACGTTCTTTTTTTTTGCCATCTGATGTCGTCAAGGCTCCTTAACAATCACAGTGCTTCCCTTGTTCTCTTCCCCATCTCACCTGGTGCTACATAAATGTGTTTTCAAGCTTTCCATATCGTTCCTTCCTAAACCACCTGTACTCAATTCTTGTCCTTAAACCTTTCAAATCCTGCTTAGCTGTTATCTGAATCTTCTCTGTACTACATTCCTCGGCCTTTTGGCATCTATTTCTTTATGAAGTCCCTCTCTTCTAGCTTCCGACCTCTATATTCAAAGAGTAGCAACAATCTCCCCACTCCCTCATTACAGACTTCACAGGAACTATTACAACACTCTTCCACACCCTGATGGTGCCATTTCATACCCTATCATTAATGAAAAAGACTTTCTTCTCAGCTCAGTAATGTTTCCTATCTCATGTCACCTCTTGAGGTTCATGCTCCATCCTGATTCTTTTCATATTTCCTCTCCAACCACATACTCAATTTCCAGCATCTTTCAATTGCTATTCCCATTCCCCATATCAGTGTTGCTTTCTCCTTCCAGATAATCATATGCAGATATATATAATCCAGAATTGATGATGTGTACGTACTTACAATAGGGTGTTCATCAACACATCACACAGCCATGGGAGTTTTTTTCCTGAACACCTTCTAAGAATTCATGCCACCATGTACTGTCCTTGTACCACCTACCTACAATTCCAATTCCTTACACTCATCTTCCCAGTGTATTAATATCAGTATCATTCAAACATTTCCATTACTACCTCATCACCTTCACAATTTTCACAAATATTTGGTCATGTTCACCAAATTCTTTCTGGGTACTGTAAACCATCAAAACAATGACAAACTCTTCTTCCTAACTAAGTGATGAATCACTCTGTAGTATAGGTTGTACCTCTTTAATACGGCAAACTTGGCACCTGGCCACTGCTCGACCATAGGGAATGCCGGAAAACAGAAACTGACCCCCAAGTCATACACAGTTGATGATTCGATCTCATAGTACTCACAAAAAGTCTTTACAGAAGCTCCTTTATCTCATTTTTTCAGTAACTCCACCTTTTCAAGTATAGAAAATGATTCATGCTTACTTTATTAGCACTAGCACTACCTGGTCCCTTGGATGACAACCTGAAGGGCTAAGATACAGCCGAATATAAGAAATAAACAAGACTGTAACTTAGCTCGACTGCAGTGTAAACAGATTTTAGCTCCTTAACACTGGTAACAGTGCCACCCTAGTGGCAGATTTACAAACTAATAACTAATGGCAGCAGATTCAAAACATGCCAGACCAAGGGGGTTGCTGGACCACAGAGCACCCGATTAGAGGGGTACAACCTGTAACTTCCAAAAATTTACAATGTCACTTATTAAAAGAGCCAACCCCATCTCTCTCCTCTCACTTCTCTCTTCACACTCGTTGCATCCTTTTGGGAGAAATAAGTCATCCATCAGTCTCCTTGGTCAAGTTTCATATCAATAAGTTCCCTCAGCAATCTCTAAACACCATTAATGAACAGGCTATCCCGCTTTGAAGCTTACTTTAAACAAAGGTCAGATGTGTTTATGGGTTCAAGCAGTTGGTTGTAGGGTGGACAGACTCAGGACCTGCCTAGTATGGGCCTCTTAGAGTGTCCTCACTTCTTATGGTATTTCCCCATCTCCGTTTCATAATCTGTTTCCGTGCATCACTTTGTGTGTGAGTGATTACCTATCTACCCATCTGTAAAGTAAAAGGAAAGAGTTCTACACTCATGGGAACCCAACTCTTGAACTTTCCTAACAATCAAGCAGCTTTTTAAACATTTCTATACCACAGATACTCAAAGTTTCATTACTCTGTTAAGTGTGTGGGTACAATCTTTCATTATTACAGCACAACTTTTTAAACTTTTTATGCAATTAGCATTCCTAGCTTCATCCTGCAGTTTATTCCAATCGACCTCAACTCATGAAGCATAAAGTATTCCAAAAGTACTGAAACATTTTTCTAACATGTTCTTTTCCTCACTTCACAGTATTATTATTTACTGATTACTCTATTTTGCATCCTTTGAAGGACTGTTCATTGTACACCTCGAAGATTCAAAAACGATACCAGGTGAGCGATTACATCCTTCTTTATTCTTCGCTTTGGCAGACAAACTCGGCTCTTTAAGTTTATACAAAACAGTCATACACATCATTACCTCCTCCTACACACTTGCCATTCATTAGACATGCTGAAGAAGTTGTTTACCTTAACAAAGTTTCTCATTTAATGTCCATTTGATAGTAGTAGTTCTGTGTTGTATTCCTGTTCATGCAGCTGTCTCCTTACTGTTAAAGGTGAAACATCGAGACAAAATAGGACCTTGACTTTGACAACATAAAAGAGTGAAGCTGTGCTACCATAACAGTACAAAGCAGTTGAGCAACACTGGTTTTTAACGCTTTCCTGTCCAGTAATTTTACCTTACAATTTGCTTCTTCTGTCTCAGTAACCACAGATACCACAATGGTGCAAGAGAGCCCAAATATTCTTGCAGTTTCAGTAGGAGAAACCCTCTGTCCTTCAGGATTGAGTATTTCCAAGTGGAAATCCATTTTTGGTCTCATTCCGTCTGTTATAAGACTCAGAAAATGCAAGAGTGCATTCAACTAACAGCAGAAATGTTTACACATTGGTTTCACAATGCATGTCAACACACTGTGCTACCATAACAGCACAAAGCAGTAGAGCATCATTTTCTTCAAGGTTTTCCTATCCAATACTTGTTTCTTACAATTTGCTTCTTTCTCCATAACCACAGATACCACAATGGTGCAAGAAAGTCCAAATATTCTTGCAGTTTCAGTAGGAGAAACCCACTTTCCTTTAGGATTGAATAATTCTAGGTGGAAATCTATTACTGGTCTCATTCCTTCTGTGGTGAGACTCAGAAAATGTACGAGTGCATTCAACAGCAGAAATTTTTACACATTGGTTTCACAACGCACATCAACACAATCCAATTTACAACAGCCTTCTCCAAATTTAACATTCTCTCTTTCAGATTCCTACCATCAAGTGATGTAACTTTTTACGCACCCCTAATCAAAAGCATTTTATCTATCACCTTGTTTCTCTTAATTCACTTCTTTATCAACATGGTATAAATCACCTGTATTACCATTATGTCAGACACTATGATCTAAGTATACAGTTACAGAAGTGTCTTCCAATGGGAATGAAGAGGAGTCTTTCAGCAAGTCTACGTAGCAACTTCAGAGAAGGTTTCAGTAATCCTGAAGATCATTCTTGTATATAGCATCTTTAATCTCACAAAATGACTCCAACCGAATGTATTTCTCAAGCTCAAGCGCATCAAACTTAAGTTTTAAACACTGTAAACACTCTACAATGATAAACACAATTCTGTTGTAACTATAAGGGTGTTCCATAGAATTTTTGTGTTACCTGCACTGTAGCACAGTTTTTGAAACAAAAACAGATGGATATACTTTTCAGTAAATAACAAAAACATACGATAGTGTGCAATTTCCTTAAGTACGGTTAAGTTCCAGGCAGTTATTCCTTTCATAAGATGTATAACTCGTGAAAAATACATTCAGTTCTTTAGGTGATAGGAAACAATGGTATGATGTTTGACATGACCTTTACAAGTCAGATCAAATGTTCACGTTATGCACTAGGTAAAGTTATAGGTAAACCTTTTTATAAGAGGCATATCTCAGGCTATATCATCTACCTATATCTTCGACGCCCATTCCTTCGGGAACCCCTTCAAGGGGTTGGCCATGGCAAAAGTCTCCATAACTATTGAACTCCACTGAACTTGACATTGGAGGCCAAATCAATACTACAATTATGGGTCTTACGCCATTCAAGTCTATAAATGTTGGGAAAGAACTACATAATGTATAGTTTGATGCAACTGACTTAACCCTTATGTGATAGGCCAAATACATCTTTATTAAACCCGGGACCCGGACTCCTGACAACAGATGAATGAACAAATAACTTGCGATATACAAGTCCTAATTGTCTGTCAAACTGTGCAAGTGAAAAATTGACTCAATAATAAACAATATTGCAAACATTTGAAAAGCAAGTGTAGTCATAGTACTTGCAACTAACTGTTCATGATATTTTTTTTGTAACAAAGTGGCAAATTAATTATATACACTGACAATACACTATACATTGAGGTATACTGATAAGATTTAAGGTGCCTATATTGACACCAAACCATTCTAAAATGTCAAACAAGACATACTATGTACAATCATCATAAATATAACCATCTTACGTTCCTTCAGCAATATTTATCTATTGTTTTAGGATTCACTTTGGAGGCCTTTACTAATGACAGTAATTTCCTCATAAATCTTTATTCATGTGATTAACAACACACAAATCAATTCAACGTACCAGCAATCCCATTAAAGAAACTTCATTTCTTACTGCAGTAGCTACTTACAAGATGTATAAAGTAACGAGAGCTTTGTCCCCATAACCACTGAGGGTATTTGAAATGCACCTATACTCGGTTGCTAAATGGGCATTTCACGCAGCTGGTGTATGGGGTATCTTTCTTCTAGGCGTTTTCACACCTATCTGGGTAGTGTGTGGGTGGTACTTGGAATAGTGTATGTGTAGGTGTGTCTGGTGTGGTTTGTTAGAGGTGTTTGGTATTGTGTGTGTGGGTGGTTTGGAATATGGTGTGGGAGGTGTTTGACATGGCGCATGTGGATGGTGTTTGACATGGCACGTGTGGATGGTGTTTGACATGGCACGTGTGGATGGTGTTTGACATGGCACGTGTGGATGGTGTTTGGCATGGTATGTGTTGGAGGTGTTTGGCTGGGTGTGAGAGGGTGGGTTGGCATGATGTATGGATGGGGCATGGCATAGAGTGCAAGGGCAGTGTTTGGCATGATATTTAGGGGAAACATTAGGCATGGTGTGTGTGGGTGGTGTTTGGCATGGATCATTAGGAATGTGTTTAGCATGGACTGTGTGGATAGCATATGGTATGGACTGCGAGAGGTCTGACAGAGTGTGGGTGGCCTGGCATGAACAGTGTGTGATGTTCAGCAATGAGAATGTGGATAATGTGGATGGCGTTTGGCACTGACTTTGTGGGAAGGGTTTGACATGGAGAGCATGGATGGTGTTTGGCATGTGTAAGGAATGTTTGGAATGGAGTGAGGGGTTGGTGTTTTGCATGATAGGTGGGTAACGTTAGATATGGTGAGCATGTAGGTGGGGTTTGTCATTGTGTGAGGATGCTATAAGATACAATTTGTATACAGGTGGTGACTGGTATAACGTAAGGTGGCTTTTGACATAGCGGCAGAGTAGCTGCAGCTGGGTGGTTGGATTGAGCATGTGGTTTGGTAGGGTGTGGGTGGTGTCTTATAGAAAGTGGATAGTGTTTTATAACGATGTGAGAGGTTTGTTACAGTATGTGGGTGGTGTTTACCCCTGCAAATGTGGTGTTAACAGTGTGTGTGTGTGTTGATGTCTGGTATAGTGTGTGCGGATAGGGTTCGACATAGTTTAAGATGGTGAGGATGGTGTTTAGCACAGAGTAGTAGATGGTGACGGTATACTATGGCCTGTTTGGTATGGTGTGTGTAGGTATCTGGTAGATTATGTGTACAAGTAACGACCTATTTGTACTGAACAAGGAGAGAGTTCCACACTCATGGGACCTCATCTCTTGAACATTCACTACCATCAAAAAGCTGTTGAAACTTCTGTATGCTATTCACAATTCCATTACTGAATTAAATCCATTCCCTCAGTATTTACACTTAACAATAAATTTCTTGTTGCTTCATAGTACGCCCTTATGAGCAATTTTTGCATCTTTCAAAATGTTAACTGTTTACCAAACTGATTCAAAAACATAATACATGCAATGTGTGTGGGTGGCATAAGGTATACTGTGGGTGGTGTTTGGTATACTGTGTGGGTGGCATACGGTATGTTGTGGGTGGCATAAGATATACTGAGGGTGGTATTTGGTATACTGTGTGTGGGTGGCATAAGGTATATTGTGGGTGGCATAAAGCATACTGTGGGTGGTGTTTGGTATACTGTGTGTGGGTGGCATAAGGTATACTGAGGGTGGTATTTGGTACAGTGTGTGTGGATGGCACAAGGTATGTCATGGGTGGCATATGGTACACTGTGGGTGGTTTGGTATACTGTGTGTGGTGTTTGGTATACTGTGTGTGGCATAAGGTATACTGTGGATGGGTGGCATAAGGTATGTTGTGGGTGGCATAAGGTACACTGTGGGTGGCGTTTGATACACTGTGTGTGGGTTGTTTGGCACAGTGGGTGGGTGGGTGGTGTTTGGTACAGTGTGGGTGGAGTAAGTGGGTGTATGGCTTAATGTGTGGGTAGTGTTTAGTTTAATGTGTGGATGGGGGGCTCGTCTGGATTAGGTGCAATGCTGTGGCGTGGGTGGTGTCTGGTGTGTACGTGGGTGATGGCAGAGGTAATGTACGTGGGTGGTGGTGGTGGTGGAGGCAGTGGTGGTGTAGTGGGGTAACGGGTGGGACGTGGTAGACTTGGTGGTGGCGGAAAGGGTAATGGTTGGTGGTGGTGGTGGGAGGAGGGAGGGAGGGAGGAGGTGGTGATGTGGGAGGGAGGGGGGGTAATGAGGGGTGGTGGTGGTGGTGGTTGAAAGGGGGGTGGGGGGGGGCGGGCTAGAGGTGGTGGTTGAGAGAGGGTGGGTGAGGGGGGGAGGTAGGTGGTGGGGGCGGTGGGGGTAATGAGTGGTGGTGGGTTAGAAGGGGTGGGTGGGTGGAGGGGGGGAAGGGGAGAGGAGGGGGAAGGTGGGGAGGAGGAGAAGGAGGAGGAGGAGACAGGCTGGAACCCCGCGTGCGTGCGTGCGTCTGTCTGTTGACGACCAAGTGAATATCCCCCCCCCCTCCCCCCAGGGGTCTTCCAAGTGAATATTTGGCTTCCGACAGTCCAAAGATCTGTCGGGCAGTTTACCGTCAAACCACGAGACGGAAGTGACGGTAAATGATATACGGAACCTCATAAAAAAAATCCACCCCCGAATAACCTGGCTGCCATTTTCAGGTCAATAAACTTTGTTGTTAATCTTACAATCACTTAGTCTGACGCTAACGAGTCCATCTACTTCAATCACCATGCCCCCCCCCCACCCCACCCAACCACCCCCACTATACGATGGGGGGGGTGATGGCTTGGTCTCTGACCTCACTCAATAGGGTCAGGTCATAGGTCAAACTTTCATCGCAAATCAGGGGGTCGTACCGTCGTACCCTAAAGGGGAGGTCGTACCGTCGTACCCTAAGGGGGGTCGTACCGTCGTACCCTAAGGGGGGTCGTACCACGCGAGAACCACAGCAGAAGAATCTTCTCTGTGTTCATATCAATGGGCAACATTCCACGACCAAGTCTTCACTTCAGCTTTTTAAGAAAAAAAAAAAAAAAATGAAGAAAAAATAAATACAGAATCCAGTGGTGGCAACATCGTCTGAAATCTCAGAAATGCCATTTTCCTACAACGTCACTTGAAAGAACAAATATTCTCCCCCCCCCCCCCAAGTATTTCCTTGGACTCTTTCACAAAACAGAAGACCAGAGACTGAGATAAATTCAAGTCCACACTGATGGACGACATGTTTGACTAATTGAGTGGACGACAGGTTTAAACTATCTGACTCAAATCACCCAATGATCCTTTTTCTTCTTTTTTCTCTCAAGTTGTATCCATTTTCAGACCCCCCCCCCTCCTACATGTATATTATATATATATAAACACTTGTCACTCTCTTCAGGGCTTTCCTTACATCCCCTTTAAATGCCTGGTTTCCATGAAGAAGGGGAGGGGTAGGGGGGTGCCTTGTGAATTAAGCCATCAAAATGAAGGAAGAAAGGAGGGGGGGAGGGGGAGGAGTGAGGGAGGGGGGCCGAATTTAAAATGGCCATGAGGGGGGTGGGGGGGTTAAACAGGGGTGCACTCCTTCCCCCAAGCCAGTTTCCAAAAGCACACACACACACACACACACAGCATCTTTCCACCCCTGGCCGACAGTGTACACAAACCCCCCTTTTTTTATGTACACACATACCTTCATGTACGTTTAATCACACAGACACACACTATAAACACAGGGGTCTTAACTACCCATTTTCCTCGATGGAACAACACACGCACAAAGTGCATCATTGCTATGGTCGTTCGTGATTGACAGAAACATGGACTACGATGACGTACAATTATGTAAACAAACAAAAAAAAAATATGTGTTTCAGATCGAGTGTCATGTGTATGTATGGGGGTATGGAGGGTGTCTTGACCGTATGTAATCAACAAGGCCAAGTGGGGGTCAGTTGTGTCTGTGCGCGTCAACAAACCACCATGTTGTGGTCCCTGCAAAGTCAGCTGATGTAAACAACACACTCGTCTCAATGGATTCTTCCCCCCCTCCCAATGAAACCGGACTGTGTAAACAAAGTGGCTCTAAATGAGGTGTCCTGGAGCTTCTGTGTGACCTTTGTGGACATGGGAAATGAGTGGACCTTTTTCTTCCCCTGGTTTGGGGAGAAGGTCCTGTAGTACACAGACATGGTCTTTGGAAAGTAACTATGTCTTTTGCCATCTCCAAATGTACTACTGTACTGTACATTCCTGTGTTTGGGGGTGTACCAGGATGTAATGGTGTAGCCTGTCGTAAACTAGATGTAAATAGGTGTACTGGGTGTTTGTGCCATGTCGTAGACTAGATGTAAACAGGTGTACCGGGTGTTTGTGCCATGTCGTAAATAGATGTACTGGGTGTTTGAGTGAGTGTGTACCTCTGAGGGTGTTATATAGACTAAGTGTAGATTTATACGCAGGAGATGAGTACATGAGAAGAGGAAGTGAATTCTGGCGTGAAATTCCTTTTTTTTAACTGTATGCGTAGGGGGTGAGTTTTTTAAACAGTGTATGTGTAGGGGGTGTAGGTGGGTGTGAGAGGGGGGGGGGTGTCATGCGCAGTTGAGGTATACACCTGTGTACATGACGACCCATGTCTCCTGAATTGTTCCAGGTGTGTACGGGATGATGGCTGTGGGCGTACATGTGTCCACACGACCCCCAGTCCCTCCTACATGTGGCTGAGACGACCACAGGGCAAGCACACACACACAGACACACACACCTGCAGGGTTGAGGCAGAGTGTATGTGTGTCAGTGTGGGGTGTGGTGGTGGGGGCGTGTGGGGGGTGGGGGAAGATAGTGGCACGGAGGGAGGGAGAAGGGGTGGGGTGCTGTGTACGTATCCTACATGTGTGTGTATCTGTGTGTACACATGACACCAGCCCCAGCACGCACACCCCACGGGTCCCCAGCAACTTCCGTGTGCACATGATTCCTCCCTCCCCCATACCTCGTGTGCAACTCCTCTCCCCTGCCTGTCAGCGTATGTACGCCTGTGTACGTCCATGTGCGTATGTGCGTGAACAACCTGGGGTAGCCCCCCTAAGATCTCTTCAACACCCTCCCCCAACCCCGGGCGTGTGTGCGTATGTAGGTATGTGCGTGGCGGTGTGTGTGTGTGTGTGTGTGTGTGTGTGTGTGTACAACTTGTGCGTCCCCCTGTAACCCCCCCAACACCTCCCTCGCCCCCCTTCTCCCCCTCCCCCCGCACTGCTGCCGCTCCGCTTTGTTCCACACCACACCAGCGGCGTATCCAACATCCCACTCCACCTAACCCACTCGCCACCCCCGCCTCCACCCGCGGCCGCCCACCGCCCTCATTCCCACCCACAGTACGCCAGCACCCACCAGCAACCCCGCCCTGGCCCAGGAACCACCCTAGCCACCCACCAGGCCACCCAAACACCACGGCGTGTGATCCCACTCCGCACCCGTGGGTTACGTCCCTCTACCCGCCCGGCGCCCTTAACTCCACCGCCGGCTCGATTCTACCCGACGGGTTACACACCAAACTCACATATTTCACCTCGGTACCACCTCTCTATTCCTCTACGCACGTCCTCCGGGGCAAATCCGAGGTGTGAGGAGGCTTCACATGTTGCTCTTGCCATCACAACATTCAAAGTTGCGCGGTAAATCCGTGTTCGATGTTTCGCGCGTACTTCAGTTGTCTGTTACATCTGTCAGTTTCATCTTAACACACAAATATCTCACTTGTGGAAGCCCTCAGGGCACTGGGCTTATCCTGGGCACTTCCGTGCCCTTTACTTACTCGGCGACACACTATTTTCAGCCACAATTAACCTCAAAGTCACTGTATATTGACGATATTCGAATGAACCCTCGACTCTGCAGTGCACCCACCGTCCCAATATGGCGGCGACTGGTCACGTGACGGAAAACAGTGACGTCACCTAAAGCTCCAGACGGAGTGAGACCAGCCAATCATCTTCGAGTTCCTACGTCACGTGACCCGCGGTGCCGCGTTCACCAATCAGCGGCCAGAGATGCCGACTTATATGCCCCTATTCCCTTGAACCCCCCGCTCTTCCACTGGCCTCCCCCACTCCCCCCCAACTCCCCCTTCAGCGCCTGCTACAGTAGAGGAGGAGGTAGGTCGCCCTCCACGTGGTGCTGACCTACCTCCTCCTCGAGCTTCGAGGGCCACATGTCACACTCCACGTGCAGGTCACCACACACGCCTCTAAAAACCCCTTCCGTCTGCGCCTTCGTCGGGAGAGAAGAGCGACAGTGTACACACAGAGATCCACAGTTATTTTGCCGATAATTCTCTGGGGGGTCTCTCCTCCTCCCCCACACACACACTGACCTACCCAAGGGTAACAATTGGGGTCACTCCACCCTACTGAAGGAGGTGGGGGGGGAGGTTTGGGGTGGCACTCTGGGGGTGTGTGTGGGGGGAGGGCTAGGCTAGGCTAGGAGGTGGTGGGGGTGAGGGAGGGCGGGCGGGCGGGCGCGAGGAGGAAGAAGGAGAGAGAGAGAGAGAGAGAGAGAGAGAGAGAGAGAGAGAGAGAGAGAGGTGGGGGGTGGCGGCAGTGTGGGGGCGTCCCGGGCCAGCTGGGACACACCACCTGGACCCACCAGCTGAGCGGGACAGGTAAGGTCCCCCACACACAACACAAGTTGGCCCGCCAAACATTCGATTGTTGCATAACGCAACTGCCATTGCCTCGCTCAAATCCCCCGGGGGCGTGGGGGAGTGTATATATATCTATATACATTCATATACATCTATATACACCGGTTAGAGGTGGCTCAGCTGTGGGGTGTGGGGGGAACTGGGCTGTGGCGGGCCACTGGGATCAAGGTTACATGGGGAAAAGAGGCGAGTTAAACGTTTTCGCGAAAGCCAGGGAAAATCTCTCTTTCTCTCATCTCTCTCTCTCTCTCTCTCTCTCTCTCTCTCTCTCTCTCTCTCTCTCTCTCTCTCTCTCTCTCTCTCTCTCTCCTGTTATCTCATCTCTCTCTGTTATCTCTCTCTCTTGTTATCTCTCTCTCTCTCTCTCTCTCTCTCTCTCTCTCTCTCTCTCTCTCTCTCTCTCTCTCTCTCTCTGGGGGTGTCTGTGGCACACACCTTCATTTATGTGATGCTGGTCTATGCCACCCAGGGTCGTACGACCCCCGGAGGTGTAGAGGGTCGTACGACCCCCCGGAGGTGTAGAGGTGTGTACGACCCCCTCTGATCTCCCCCTTTGCCTGACCTGACCTGACCTGACCCCATACACACCCCCTGAGAGTCAAAGGACTGAGGCCCGTCATATCTGGGGGGGTGGGGTCGTACTTCGGGGGAGGGTGCCGTCATGCCTCAGGGGTCGTACCGTGGTCGTACCGTGGTGCTTATCAGGTTCATTTTCGTGACAGGCAAATGAGGAGTGTATACAACCCTCCCCCCCTCCCCCCCACACACACACAGACACACGCCCTTACTGTCAAGGGTCGAGAGTGTCATGTGGAGGACTGTCAAGGGTCAGGAGTGTCATGTGGAGGACTGTCAAGGGTCAGGAGTGTCATGTGGAGGACTGTCAAGGGTCAGGCGTGTCATGTGAAGGACTGTCAAGGGTCAGGAGTGTCATGTGGAGGACTGTCAAGGGTCGAGAGTGTCATGTGGAGGACTGTCAAGGGTCGAGAGTGTCATGTGGAGGACTGTCAAGGGTCGAGAGTGTCATGTGGAGGACTGTCAAGGGTCGAGAGTGTCATGTGGAGGACTGTCAAGGGTCGAGAGTGTCATGTGGAGGACTGTCAAGGGTCAGGAGTGTCATGTGGAGGACTGTCAAGGGTCAGGAGTGTCATGTGGAGGACTGTCAAGGGTCGAGAGTGTCATGTGGAGGACTGTCAAGGGTCGAGAGTGTCATGTGGAGGACTGTCAAGGGTCAGGTGTGTCATGTGGAGGACTGTCAAGGGTCGAGAGTGTCATGTGGAGGACTGTCAAGGGTCGAGAGTGTCATGTGGAGGACTGTCAAGGGTCAGGAGTGTCATGTGGAGGACTGTCAAGGGTCAGGAGTGTCATGTGGAGGACTGTCAAGGGTCAGGAGTGTCATGTGGAGGACTGTCAAGGGTCAGGAGTGTCATGTGGAGGACTGTCAAGGGTCAGGAGTGTCATGTGGAGGACTGTCAAGGGTCAGGTGTGTCATGTGGAGGACTGTCAAGGGTCAGGAGTGTCATGTGGAGGACTGTCAAGGGTCAGGAGTGTCATGTGGAGGACTGTCAAGGGTCAGGAGTGTCATGTGGAGGACTGTCTCATAAAGGTACCGTCTCTGTCACATGGTGGCACTGTCACTCGGTGTAACTGTCACAGGGTGTCACTGGCATAGGGTGGCACTGTCACTCGGTGTCACTGTCACAGGGTGTCACTGGCATAGGGTGGCACTGTCACTCGGTGTCACTGTCACATGGTGGCACTGGCATAGGGTGGCACTGTCACTCGGTGTCACTGTCACATGGTGGCACTGGCATAGGGTGGTATTCATTGCTAGGTGAAGTGGTTGAATTAAGTTAGGTGAAGTGGTTGGATTAGGTTAGCTTAGATGGTAAGTGGTATTCTTGCCAGGTGAAGTGGTTGGATTAAGTTAGGTGAAGTGGTTGGATTAGGTTAGCTTAGATGGTAAGTGGTATTCTTGCCAGGTGAAGTGGTTGAATTAAGTTAGGTGAAGTGGTTGGATTAGGTTAGCTTAGATGGTAAGTGGTATTCTTGCCAGGTGAAGCGGCTAGATTAAGTTAGGTGGTGTTGATAAGTGAAGTGGCTTGATTAGGTTAATTCATGGTAGATGGCCTTGGTAGGTGAAGTGGCTTGATTAGGTTAATTCATGGGAGGTGAAGTGGCTGGATTAGGTTAACCTAGATTAGGTGGTCTAACTAAGTTAGATAATGCCATTAGATTATCTAACATTAGGTGGGTGGGACTAAGTTAAGTGGTTTGTTTACATTAGGAGGTAAGGTTAAATAGGTGGTTAAATTAAGTTATCTTAGGTTCCGTGGCTACGCCAGATTAGGTGTAAAGCTGCCAGAAAATAGTGTTCTATAATCTTATAAAATACACCGCCATTTTTCACGATATTGTTAGAAAAATACGAAAAAGAAATGCGGATATGAGACTACACACACGTCCATATTGTTTTTCTCTCATTATCGTAATTCCGGTGCCTTTTCTCTAAATCAACTTGAAAAAACTATAATAATTTTAAGGATGTATATAATTTTAAGATATGGAACTGGTACTGTAGTGAATTTAGAAGATAAATGGAAGAAATTCAGATACGATAATTTTCGGCCTCAGGTACGATCACGTGTGCCATCACGCGCCGTTGAGGTATGGCGGAAACCCACCTCCAAACCCCCGTGTTTTTCGGTAAATTCTCCTTATTTCCGGTAAGTTATGCCTTATCCAACCTCGGTATTATGAGATAAATATCTGCTGTGTGTTATGAATGTACCAGAGTGGTGTAAGGTAAGTGGATTACCTCCTAAATGTGAGATATGTCTGGTTGACCCCGGGTCTAATGGCGTTTGTTGATGTTTTGAACTAACGACTTCATTTAAGGTCACGGGGAATGAGCGCCATGGGTCATTATAAGGACAGGAACTGCTGGGTCTGTGAAGAAAAGTGGTCCTAACGCTCATGGGTCAAAGAGCTGGAAATGAAGCCCGTAATTGAATTACGCCATAGGCCTACGCAAGTCTTAACCGAACCGTAAATAAAAAATTTCAAAACCTCATTAAAATTCTCAACTTCATTTATTCATTTAACATCTGAAGGCGTATTACATATCCTAAAGGCGTATTACATATCCTAAAGGCGTATGACGTATCCTAAAGGCGTATTACATGTCCTAAAGGCGTATTACATGTCTTAAAGGCGTATGTCATTCTAAAGGCCTATTACATATCCTAAAGGCGTATTACATATCCTAAAGGCGTATTACATATCCTAAAGGCGTATTACATATCCTAAAGGCGTATGACGTATCCTAAAGGCGTATTACATGTCCTAAAGCCGTATTACTTATCCTCAAGGCGTATGACATATTCTAAAGGCGTATGACGTATCCTAAAGGCGTATTACATGTCTTAAAGGCGTATTACATATCCTAAAGGCGTATGACATATGAAATTTGATCTATATATAAAGATTTTTGGGCCTCTTTTTCATAAAATTACGAACGCTCCATATTTCTTAAGATATGTTGAACCTGATTACCTTATTAGGGCTCTTACCACCTATTTATATAGCCTACAGCTGGTGAACTAGACTTAGAATATCTAAAAAAGGACAATTAGATATTGAAGACAGCGTATCTTAAAGGAAAATGGAAAGAAAAAGACGTTTAATGTTAGTTGGGGTGTGGAGGTGGACGCCATTTTGTGGTTTAACTTCAAAAATAGATTTGGTTTCTCCTCCTGGTGGTCGATTTTGAGTAGACAGGCTAGAGTAGACGGGAGGGAAAGGCATAAATGCGCTGGACTTGGAAGGATGGGTGATAATAAAGGAGGAAGAAGTGGTGCGCAATAGCCACTTCTTACTCGCCCAGTGACGCACCAGGAATTTTGAAATAGAAGTTTTAAGACTTTTTGAACGCGTTGGATATGCCTATTATACCTTGCTACGGTCGTACCGTGGGTTATACATTAGGTGAGGTTAGGTACGGGGTTATAGTATATTAGGTAAGGTTAGGCAAGGGGTTATAGTATATTAGGTAAGGTTAGGCAAGGGATTATAGTATATTAGATAAGGTTAGGCAAGGGGTTATATTAGATAAGGTTAGGCAAGGGGTTATAGTATATTAGATAAGGTTAGGCAAGGGGTTATAGTATATTAGATAATGTTAGGCAAGGGGTTATAGTATATTAGATAAGGTTAGGCAAGGGGTTATAGTATATTAGATAAGGTTAGGCAAGGGGTTATAGATATTAGATAAGGTTAGGCAAGGGGTTATAGTATATTAGATAAGGTTAGGCAAGGGGTTATAGTATATTAGGTAAGGTTAGGCAAGGGGTTATAGTCATTAGATTAAGATAGTTAGGTAGGTTAGGTAAGGTCTAATTAGATACTGGTACCCACCGTAACCTAACCTCACCTAACAGGCATCTTATTTTTTTTTTTTTTTTTTTTTTTTTTTATAGTATATTAGATAAGGTTAGGCAAGGGGTTATATTAGATAAGGTTAGGCAAGGGGTTATAGTATATTAGATAATGTTAGGCAAGGGGTTATAGTATATTAGATAAGGTTAGGCAAGGGGTTATAGTATATTAGATAAGGTTAGGCAAGGGGTTATAGTATATTAGATAAGGTTAGGCAAGGGGTTATAGAGTATTAGATAAGGTTAGGCAAGGGGTTATAGTATATTAGATAAGGTTAGGCAAGGGGTTATAGTATATTAGATAAGGTTAGGCAAGGGGTTATAGTGCATTAGATAAGATAGTTAGGGTAGGTTAGGTAAGGTCTAATTAGGACTGGTACCCACCTAACCTAACCTCACCTAACAGGCCATCTTATTTGATGTTGTATGTGCATGCAAAGTGCCATTCACTAGGTGTAGTTACAATGGTATTCCGCGTACGAGATGGGGTCTATGTGACCCGGTTATCTGCTATGGAGGGAATAAAGGGTATAATTTTTTTTAAGATGGCCTTGTGTCGTGTTTTCTGTGAATATTTAAATTTTTATATGCCTTCCTATGGCGCC